>NC_134488.1:10687085-10919585 GCF_040206685.1 Ascaphus truei
ACTGCTATAATTTAGCACTTCGTCTCTGAAGGGGAGGGCACAAGGTCAGCCCTAGAATAGCCTGCCACAGCCTGTAGCTACTAATGACTTACATGACAGGAAGCAGAGAGGCAGTCTGGACCAGCCATTGCTACACATATACTGTATAGAAGGCACATATCTGGGACTGAAGTCTCTAGCTTGTCATGCCAAAATGTCAGCTACGGTACAAGGCAAAACCCATTTTATATGAACCGCTGATACAGGTGTTCTGTTGCTCTGATTGCTGGAAGTTTTACCACACTTATTTCAATCAGTGTCCTACAGGTATACTTTCAGTATGCCTGCAAACAATTACAGCTCTAAACCTACTGTATCTCTGGATGCTGTATTATTGAACCCCTGACACAGCATTGTAACTAATGTATGTCTCTGAACCTTCTGATGTCTGATTGCTACTGTATGTCTTCTTCTACTCAATTCTCATACACAACACACCCTTACAAAACAAAAAGTGCTTTTGTATAGGGTGACCAGATTTTCAAAAGTAGAGATGCATGAAAAAAATTATTTATAAAACAAATGACATAACTTAAAAATAAATATTATATTGTTATTTGTCTAATAGCATCCCCATTGATGCTGTATTATTGATTTATTTCCGTTTCCTAACATAACACAACCTCTCGAGTGTAGCAAAATGATGGCTTGGTTAATACTAATAAATTGTTTAATTAGTGTATACCAATATATTTACAATGTTTGCTCTTTGATATGATTGATCGCAGAAAAACATGCATTGTTTATGTAACCCTTTTTCCCCCACCCTAAGGGAAATTGGGTTCTGGTTACTGGTGTAGTGTTGCTCACCTGTTAGGCTTACAGGATACTGAGGGTCCGCCGTTGTTAGGTGGGGATAGACAGGACTGGTTTCTGATCTGTAGCTCATCTTTGGTGCAGCGCCTCCATTCCAACAGGATCTATCAGAGATAGGTGTAGTCCATGCAAGAAAAAACTCTTTCCCTCCCCTGAAAGACTGCAGCCTCAGGCAGAAGTAAAACATAACTTGGGTCTTTATTCTGTACAGCACAGCATACCTTACAGCACACTGACATCATACAGCACACTGACGTGATACAACACACTGACATCATACAGCACACTGACATCATACAGCACACTGAAATCATACAGCACACTGACATCATACAGCACACTGACATCATTTCTTCTGTGGTCCCTGGGGCTAACCCCTGGAGCTTGAGGCCCCAAGAGTCTGTCCTTGACTCCCACAGTCCCTGGTGAAGTATGGGGTGGATGCTTCCACTCCCCGGCCCCTGTTCAGGGATAGAATAACACACCTCCTCCCCCAGAGGGGAAAGGAAGAGAGAACACACCTCTCTCACTGGGGAGTGAGAGAGACAGAGAGAGAACACTAAATTTGGAGATGCAGTCACTTTTTGTTACCAGGGAAGGGTCCCAGGTCTTAGTCCCGGTCTGGGCAGTACCTAGGCCTTAGGAACCCCCCCCCCCCCCTTGTCACTACCAGGGAGCTGTTTACTGCAGCAGGGCATAGATTAACCCTAACCCTGCCTGCGCTGGTACCAGGGCTTATGTGTTAGGCAGGGAAATTAGTAGCCCAGGGAGTACCTGGCTACATTTATTTTGACGGTTTTAAGAATTTTAAGTAGGCCCAATCAGGGAACACCAGAAAGTTTAATGAAAATCCGGGATTGTCTCAGCTAACCTGGGATGTGCAGTCTGGTTAGGGCTGACAGGTGGTTTGTCCACAAATACTGCGCATAATGGTAAAAGATGCAACCCCCACGCCCCCGAATAAATATAAAAAATACCCCCACGCCCCCCGAATGAATATAAAAAAAACCCCACAACCCCCAAAACATATAAAAAATACCCCCCACCCCCAAATACATATAAAATATACCTCCACTTCCCCAATACATATAAAATATACCCCCACCTCCCCAATACATATCCAAAATAGCCCCAAATCCATAATACATATTTCAAATATCCCCACCTCCCCAATAAAATTCAGACTTACCTTGGGGATGGTGTCAGGTCAGGCCTGCAGGGGGGCAAGTGGCTGCAGAGAGAAGTGGAGTGGGGTGTGTGGCTACAGAAAGGATTGGGGGCAGTGGCTGCGATGGGGGGGGGCGGTGGCTGCAGGGGGGGACAGTGGGTGCGGAAGGGGCTGGCGGCAGGTCAGAGCAGTTGCCGCCATGCCCAGCTCTCCCCCGCTGCAGGCGGACCAGATTGGAGGCATGGAAATCCCTGGACCTGATCCATGAATTTTCCTCAGGTCCATAACCCTTCCAAAGGACCAAGTACTGTAGCCCGCCACGGGATCTACGGGAATCCAATATTTGGCTTACTTCAAATTCCTCCTGGCCATCCACCAAGAATGGTTTAGGAGGAGGGATGGTCGGAGGAGAGAAGGTGTTCTGGACAACCAGCTTGAGGAGGGAGACATGGAACACTGGGGTTATTCTTAAGGTATCCGGAAGTTCCAGTTTGAATGCCACCAGGTTGACCTGTTTCAAGATTTTATAAGGTCCAATGACCTTGGGTCCGAGTTTGGAGGAAGGCTGTTTCAAGCAGATATTTTTCATAGCCAGCGAGACCTGATCTCCTACTTGAAATAGAGTTGCTGGTTGTTGGTGTTTATCCGCCTGGGTTTTTTGTTGTAGAGCGGCTTTGGTCAGATTGACCTGGATTTTCTTCCAGAGTAACTGGAGTTCTTGGATTTTGTCATCCACTGCCAGAACTCCGGATAGGAGACTGGAAAGAGGAAGGACAGCGGGATGGTACCCGTAGGGAGAGTAGAATGGTGATTCCAATGTTGAATAGTGCTTCATGGAATTACGGGTAAACTCGGCCCACGGGAGCAGATCAACCCAGTCGTCCTGTAGTTCAGAAACAAAACATCGGAGGAATTGCTCTAAGGACTGATTGGTCCTTTCCGTGAGACCATTGGACTGGGGATGGTAGGAAATGTAAGGAGATACCCATTCTTTGGCAGAAGGCCTTCCAAAATCTAGAGACGAATTGGGATCCGCGATCCGAGACTAAATACGTCGGGACTCCATGGAGGCGGAATATCTCTTTCATAAAGATCTCTGATAGTTCAGAGGCTGTGGATAGCTTCCTGAGAGGAACAAAATGGGCGAAATCTGTTGCAGAAGTGATGAAGATAAGGCAGAGATGATCTGTGCAGGTGAAATTATGGGTCCCTGCTCTATCTCTTTGGAGCCGTCAGGAGAGAATTGTTGAGATAGAGCATCTGCTTTGGTATTTTTGGATCCTGGATGATATGTGATCACAAAGTTGAACCGAGTGAGGAAGAGAGCCCATCTCGCCTGATGCGTCCCAAGTCTCCTTGCCCCTTCAATGTATTCAAGGTTCTTGTACTCTGTAAGGATTGAAATCTGAGAAGTTGTTCCCTCAAGCAAATGTCTCCATTTTTCAAGAGCCATTTTCATAGCCAGAAGTTCCCGATTTCCAACATCATATTTTCTTTCCGCGTTAGAAATGTTTTTTGGAAAGAAGGCACAGGGGTTGAGTTTCCCATGAAAATCCTTCCTTTGAGAAAGAAAGACTCCGGCTGCCAGATTGGATTCGTCCACTTAAAGCACGAAGGGTTTAGTAGAATCTGGATGGATAAGGACAGGTGCAGAAGAAAAAGCGGACTTGAGTTTCGCGAAAGCCATAAGAGCCTCAGCGGGCGATATCTTAGGATTCGCCCCTTTCTTAGTAAGAGCCACAATGGGTGCAACCACCTTAGAAAAATTCCTGATGAATCGTCGATAGTAGTTGGCGAACCCAAGAAATCATTTTGAGACCCAACTGTATGGGCTAGTCCAGCACTACTGATACTTTCAAACGATTCATCTCGAACTCATGGGAAGAAATAAAGTACCCAAGGAAAGAAATCTTCTTCTGTTCTAATTGACACTTCACGAGCTTGACCTAGAGGGAGTGGTCCGGAAGTTTTTGGAGAACCAATCGAACCTGTGCCCGATGTTCGGTCAAAGAACTGGAAAAGATAAGGATATCGTCCAAATATACCACGAGAAATTTGTACAAAAGATCCTGGAAAATCTCGTTGATGAAGTTTTTAAATACGACCGGTGCGTTGCATAAGCCAAATGGTATGAGTAGATATTCGTAGTGGCCGTCACAGGTATTAAAGGCTGTTTTCCACTCATCACCCTCTCTGATCCGGATCAAATTGTAGGCTCCTCGAAGGTCCAGTTTGGTGAAGATTGTGCCCTTGCAAAGGCGGTCGAAGGGTTCAAGAATGAGGGGTAGCAGATACCAGTTCTTTACGGTGATTTTAGTTAGGCCTCTATAGTCAATACATGGCCTAAGAGAACCGCCTTTTTTGGAAACGAAGAAGAAACTTCGAATAAACCCACGAATAAACCCACGAATAAACCCACGCTGAAGTTTCTCCAAAATGTATTCCCGCAAAACCTTGGTTTCTGGTTCCGAAAGGAGATAGGTGTGGCCTCGAGGAGGGATGACCCCTGGCAGTAGATCGATTGCACAATCATAAGGTCGATGTGGCGGTAACTCCTTGTCACACCTGTATGCCGCAGACCTGGGAAGACTCCAGTACTGAAGTGGGAACGGTATTACACCACACACCCACAGCAGTGGGAGCGAGCCCGGAGTGTGGTATAGCGTTGCTGGGCCTGTAGATAGAGTGGTTAACGATACTTGCAACGTCTGTTGGTGTAAGCGTAAGAATGGTCGTATCCGTGTGCCAATGTCCAGGGGTCCAGAGAGTAGTATGCACACGGGTGAATCTAATTGATTAACCCCCCAGGCGCTCAGAAATAGACACAGTCCTGCTGGTAGATGGAAAAGAAAAGTCAGCTAATAATATTGGGACCCAGGCTATGGACAACCACAAATAAGGTAAGTTATGAAATGTCTTGTCCCACAACCGGCTCACCGCGAGCACCATAGGGTTGGGACAGAGAAAACTCACATGATGATTGTCAGGGTTGTGTATACCAAGCCTGTCAGGTCCTCCGGCGATGTATTCGTGCTCCTGCTGGTTAATCCCTCCTGAAGTGAAGATGCGGTGCCTCGGCCTCACGAGCTGTGATCTTTACCGCCTACACCTGCAATGGCGGGTCCCAATATTATTAGCTGACTTTTCTTTTCCATCTCCCAGCAGGACTCTGTCTATTTCTGAGCGCCTGGGGGGTTAATCAATTAGATTAACCCGTGTGCATACTATGCATGTTTTACAGGCAGCTTGAAAACATTGGAAACAGGGGATATATGTTATTACTTTTGTTATGAATACATATGTTTCAATTTGATGAAGTATTTTATCCTCTTTCTGATTTTGAAGGCTGATAGTGAGTAACATTATCTATTATACATATCGAATAAGTGAAATAGACCGCTGTCACCTTAAGTAGTTTGAACAATATAGATGTAAATGACAGGTGCTGTAAGGGTGTTGAATACAATAGTATCGGTGGTGATCAAAGAGTTTGATCAAAAAAGAATCCCTTATAGGTAGCAATTTCTTGTCATATATGTAGTGTCATATTTAATGGACTTAAGTGGTCCAACAGTTAGATACTGTATGTCTGAGTAGTGCCCAGATTCAGAGAGGAAGTAAAAAAAATAAAATTTTATTGAATCTACATACTGCTGCGGCCGAGTTTATTTATTCTGGTCGCCTCTGTAGATATTAAAAACACATATACATTATTAAAAATCCCTATTATTTTGAGTGGTGAATATGTTTTTATCATAAATCAATCGGTGTAATACCATATGTAAAACATATCTTGACTTTCAGAATCACAGCTATAAGTACGGTCTCTTGACCAAAACCAAAGGGTATTGCAGGTGTATAATATGTATCAATCACAGCGTGATCACTCGGAGGTGAAACGATATCCCTACAGTATATGTACTATAGGATTAATTCCAGGAGCATATTAGAGGTGTGGTGTGGGATAGATAGTACGCAAAACAGAGAAAACATGCAGATATATATCAATGCTGATGTCGCAGTATACAGGTGGTACTGATATATCAAGGCAAAAATTGTACATATGCCACTGCTATGTCGCAGTATATAGTAGACTCTGTTTGTATAATGAGCCCTCTGGCTCTCCCAACACTAAAGTGCTATGTATATTGTTCATTAAAATGAACCAGTATCACAGAAGTAAATACACGCACTCAGAAGATTCTCTGTGGTCATAGGGTAATGTGATATAATTCACTACAAATGATCCTCTGTAACCAAAAAATAAGCTCCTATATGGCGCCAAAGAGTAAATACTCTTGCACAATTGATATAATTAACCAGTATTCGCCTAGTCAAAGGAAAGGCTGGCTGCCATGAGTGCTGTATAGATCAATACAAGCCTGCTGCTGATGCCGGTTACAGAAAGTTACAGAAAGTCGCCACTCAAATGACGTCACGACTGTGACGCCTTACGTCCCGACGCATGTTTCACGTGTCTACCACACTCAAGATGCCATCCTTTGGATTTCCTAGCAAGGACTTTCAATCTCAATGGAGAAAAATCTTAGATGAGTGTTCTAAACAACTCATGGAACTTATTGTGACTGCTAAGGTTAATGAGAAGAAAATGTTATCATGTGATATAGGTGTTTTGCAAAAAGAACTATATAGATTCAAAGATATGGAGAAATTTTCACATAATGATAAAATATTATTACAAAATATAGAAAAAATGGAGAGAGAAGTTATAGCCAAAAAACAAGACAAATTTTCCAGAGATAGATCAGACTATGAAAAAGGTCAGATCTATTTCTGGGAAAGACCTGTCCCTACACGAGATTTCTCTAGGGGTAGGTATCCCTCAGATTCTACACCACGTAAGTGGTCTTCAGAAGAAGATATTAATATCCAGAAGTCTAATACCAGGTCCATCTTGAAATCACCTTTTGTAGAACGTAGACAAAGTTTTGAAACAGACTCTTCTGATAATGCAGATAGACCCTCTGTATCTGTTTTCACACAAGAGAGACACACTAACAGAGATCAAGAGAGAGAGAGAGAGAGAGAGAGAGAGAGAGAGAGAGAGAGAGAGAGAGAGAGAGAGAGAGAGAGAGAGAGAGAGAGAGAGAGAGAGAGAGAGGGGGAGGTTATTTTGACAAAACATATCTGTCTAAACCTAGGGAGGAACATACGAGAACGAATTATTCTAACATAGAGACTGTTCAGTCAAAAAACCCAAAAGGTGTAGGAGGGGTAAAAAGAGCAGAAAGAACACAAGGAGCAGACAGCAAGAGGAAGAAATACTCCTAAACCCTGCATTAAATAATGTCATCAACATTTCAGATACGGCTCTCACATCATCACAAATATTATTGCTAAATAAGGGCCTCAACTCCTAAGGGCTCCTCATGAGGATTTTGATTTGTTTACAACTATAATTGATCTTCAAAAATATACCAGGAAATGGGCCCTTAAGAAATTATTTGCTAAAAAAACAAGTATTACAACCTCTATAGATAGCAATCCTTGTGGTGATAGTGAGAATGATACTGTTTCTATTAGAGGGGTTTCTTCCTTTGCAGATACTGCATGTGGCTTTGATCTGCAATCTCTATATGAGGAGGGATGCACTGAGGCAATTGTGGACTGAGGCAATTGTGGAGCCACCTTTTTTCGGCCATACTGATTCCAATCTCAAGAAACGTTCAACATTTATCCCCTATAATACAAAAGGGCCATGTTTAACAACCTTTGAACGACTTGTTGACAGAGATTTAAAGACTCTAGCTAAGGGTTACTCTTTTTCAAATTCAGTTTTTACACCCGATAATCTTACTGCACAGGAGAGATTGGATTTAGAAGAATTAAAGAAAAACAAAGATATTACAATCAAAAATGCCGATAAAGGTGGTGCCATAATTGTTCAATCCTCAAAAAGATACAGAGATGAAGCTCTCAGATTATTGAGTAACACTGATTTTTATGTCAAACTAAAAGCAGATCCCACCAAAAGATTTCTTGGGGTGAATTGGGTGACGTTCTTTATGTCATAACTAACAAAGAGAGACAGTTCCTGGCATGTGAGTTCCCCGTTGTCCCTGTGTTTCACCATCTCCCAAAGATTCATAAGTCACTGGAGAACCCATCGGGGCGTCCCATTGTGGCCAGTATTGGATCTTTGGGAGATGGTGTCTCACGTTATGTGGATAAATTTCTCCAGCCAATTGTTAAGACCTTACCATCTTTTATTGAAGATAGCATGGCATTATTGCTTTCTCTAAGGGACATTGTTTGGAAGACAGGATACCGCTGGGTCACCATCTTTTCATGGGTTTATGGGAATCTCAACACATTTATGGTAGCACTAATAAGTTTCGTTCAAATATCATTTATTATAAACGTTATATAGATGATTTAATTTTCATATGGGATGGTGACCTTGATAGTGTTCACTCTTTTATTCACGATAATAATTGTAATGATCTCAATCTTCACTTCACTTTCGAAACTCATACTGAGAAAATCAATTACCTTGATGTGACTATCCATGGTGATTCAGCGATAGGTATACAAACTGATATTTTTACTAAACCACATGCCAGGAATTCGTATTTACATGCCAGCAGTAGTCACCCAAAAGCATTGATCCGGGGTATACCTAAAGGACAATTTATGAGGTATAAACGCCTCTGCTCTAACCAAGAAACATTCCTCAAACACTCCAAAATATTGGGCTCCAAATTCCTTTCTAGAGGGTACACTCAAGAGAATGTTGATATGGCATTCCTGAATGCTGATTCAATGGAACGAGATGAATTGTTAGTCCATAAGAAAAGTGATAGATTTAAAAAAGCAGTGGCTATGGATAGCCCACTATTTATCACAAAGTACAGTAAACAAGCATCCCAGATCAGACAAATAATTTTGAAACACTGGAGTGTAATTAAAATGGACACAGATCTGGAAAAATATACCAATTCCGGTCCAAGATTCGCTTACAGAAAGGCCAATACACTAGCTACATCTGTACACTGGCGACACACATTATTCGAGCTCGGCTAGTCCCACGAATTCGGGTATACCCGGGTGTATTGAGGTTTGTGACTGTTTTCTGCCCAAGTGCATTGGGTTATTTTCCAGCAAGGATTGAAGCATTTTATTCCCGCTGGCTGCAATACTGCACAGTATATATATATATACTGCATTACAATTCATGAATTTATGCCATCTGGTAGACACGCGAAGCATTGCAGCCTATTAAATCCTAATCATTATCATTTAACAGATCAGCCGCCCGTCAGCCAGGCATGAACCCAGGCTGGGAAGGCAAATGCAACGGGGCTTGTCAGAGGTGAGGAGCGGCGCATTCCAGGTATCTGCCAGGTACATACTGGGTATTTGCTCGAATAAAGTGTGTCGGTGCAGTATCTAAGAGTATGTTTCAATCCAAAGACTCCAAACTTAGAAATATACCTAAGGGATTTTTTAAATGTGGCTTTTGTAATTATTGTAAATATGCTTCTCCAATCAAAAGAATTCGCACATTGTTTCTTAACTGCAAATACAGGATTAATACATTTATTAATTGTCAGACCACTCATGTGGTATATGTGATAACCTGTGGATGCAAATATAGGTATGTAGGTAGAACAATAAGATCATTATATGTTAGAATCTCTGAACATATCAGACTAATTAATAAACGTGATTTATCACATCCAGTTTCGAAACACTTTTCACTATGCCCGCTTGGTGGACTCAAGAATTTTACTTATTGTGGTGTAGAACACATTCCCATCCACGCAAGAGGAGGAGATAGGCTTAATCGTCTAAATAAAAAAGAGATGTCATGGATATTCTCTCTAACTAGTTTACAACCATTTGGCCTCAACGTGGAATGGGAATTGAAGCATTTTCTTCATGATTGATCTGCATATACATACATTTTTCAGTGTTCTATTAAGGTTGCTGTTTAATTTCTTTATTAGTGTATCATTATATTATTTAAGGTGGTTTTGGTACTATTTTTCCCTTTTCCCCCACCCCCCCCCCCCTCTTCACTCCCCCCCTCCCTCTCCCCTTCACTCCCTTCCCTCCCCCCCCCTCCCATCCCTTTTCCTTACCCTTGTCTCTTAGTTTATTTTATTGTTTTATTTTTGATTAAAATGATATGTGTTGCTTCTGACATTATGATTAACTGTATCTGTAAATAATGATATACGTTGCTTCGGACATTATGATTAACTGTATCTGTTAATAATTGCCACATTTTTGTTTAGATATGAATGCTATGGTTATTTGCTATAGTCTCTCAAGATATTTCCATTCCATATACTTGGGTATGAGATTATAGTAGCTCAGCGATTTACTGCTTCTTTAGAGCTTAAGGTGTATAGATTCATTGTTTTTATATGACCCTATCATTAATATATTGTTTTGTACTAACTAGATACAAGTTATATGGTTATACTATAGGCTATAATGATTTGGTCACGTTCATTCTTGTTTTTATGATGTTTTTATAGACATCAATGATGTGATTGAGTATTATGATTGACACCTGTAGCTCATTGCATTGGGCGACACCAACAGGTGCAACAGTTTTACTGGTCTATAACTGGATGTCTTTTGTTGCAAGCGGATCACTCTTTGAAAAAGGCCTGACAGGCTGAAACGCGTCAGAGGATCCGCTTGCACCTTGTGCAAATAAAGCTTCTTTTATACTACACATTCAGCCTTCACTGCTTTATTATCGGCTGTGCGGCGTTTTTCTCTCATTGAGAGGATATTCACAGTCCAGAGAGTAGAGTCGTCAGGGTACAAAGCCAGGTCCAAGGATTCCAGAGGTCAGCAAGGTAGAGTACGTAGCAAGGTTCAAGGGGTACAGAGAGCAGGGTAGTCCAGGACAAGCAGGGGTCAAAGCCAGGGAAATCCAAAGTAAACACAGGAGCAGGATACAGCAGGGACATAGAGGGAGCACAGCATAGGTCAGCACACACAGGGAAACAGGAACTATGCAGAGCGACGATAGAGAGGACAGACAGGGATTATAAAGGGAGACACACCAATAGAAGAGAGGGGAGGAGCAGAGAGAAGTGGGAGACAACAAGGATAGGTCAGGGAGAGAAGAGGAGGAGACAGAAGGGGCAGTCAGGGGAATGGCCTGTAGGGACTGGGAGGAGGAGTCAGGAACGTGGCAGGCCCGATAAGAGGAGCGTGTGCGCACGCCCTCTGTAAGCTGAGGGTGCGCGCGCACAGGCTGCGACAGGGAGATGGCACGCAGGCACCAGGAGGAGGAACCAGAAGGGCGACAGTACCCAGATGAGGAGCGTGTGCGCGCGCCCTCTGCAAGTTGAGGGAGCGCGCGCACAGGCCGCGTCACCAGGCGCGCGGAGCGCCGCGCCACGGGCACCCCGATGGAGGAAGGCAGAGGAGCGGACGGAGCCGCCAGGGAAGGTGAGGCACTGGCCGCGGGCATAGCAGGTGTCTGGGAGCGGGGAGCGTCACTGCAGGGGCTCGGGGACCCGTGGGTGCGCGAGACCTGCGGGGCATGCGCTGAGGCAGTGGGATAGAGAGAGAGGTAGACGGAAAGGAACAGGAGTGGGAAAGGGTAGAAGGATTGGAAGGAGATGGGACAGAGGGAGAGAAGAAGGGGAAGGAATCCCCTGAACCGTCACACTCCTCTGCCTGGTTTTCAATACGTCGGCAAATTCCTGGTAACAAACTGGAAGGTATGATGCGGAAGTCTCAGTAGGTAACTGAACCTCGGAGATGGTGCGAGACGCTGGAAGACATGATCCATGTCCCCAGGATGTCAGTTGATTGTTCACTGTCAGGATCGGGCTTAGGCCCCGCCCCGTGACGCATCCCACGACATCACGAGTGATGCGCGCAAGCGCCGCACAACCTGAAGGGGAGACACATCAGGGACTAGCTCCAGGCCCCGCCCCCCTGATGAGACGGGCAGCTCACATGCCACCACCGTGCAGGTTCCGTGCGGCCTTGGGCAGACAAGGGGTTAACACTGATATCAGCTGCTCCACACCTGTAGGGCATTCCACCCTGGCCTATCAGTGCACTGTTTACATCTGACAAATTATTGCTCACAGCCCCTGCTGTTCCACCATTGGCTGCTTGTCCTTTAAATACTCAGCCAGCCCTCTTAGAAACTGGCTGAGCATAAACTCTGTTCTTGTGACTTGTGCTTACAGTACCTCTAGCTTTTGCTGTCCTGCCTTTGCCTTGTCTTGCTCTCTGTATATAGACCTCAGCTTGCACCTGGACTCCTGCTTTCTCTAACCCCTGGACCACGGCTACGGATACGACGATTCTACATTCTATACCCCTGGACCCCGGCACCGCACAACGACAACCCGATCTCCAATCCTAGACCACGGCAAGTTTCTCGACCAATCTGACTTCACCTACCCTGACCCAGCTACACGACTACCACTCTGCACTCTGGATGTGGCAGCTTTGTTGCAGGTCGGTGGCTACCAACATCCCCACCTCAGCTTTGCGGTCTCGCCTTGTTTGTGGTGAGAACACGTTACAGTCGCCAGATCGATCTTGGGGTTGTGGTGCCGCAGCCAGGAAAGTCCTAGAACCACTGAAGTTGAGGGAGAGCAAATCACGAGAATGATGGTGACTCTTTGTGAATTGCCCCAACCGTGACCAGTAAAGGATTAGTCTTGAGAGTGATGGTCCCAGGTATCGGAGGTCTTCCATCAATAGCCACTACTGGTAATGGAATCTCCCAAGTACGGAGAGGAAGGGAGTGGAGTTTTGCAAATGCGTGGTCTATGATGTTCCCTGCGGCTCCTGAATCCACAAAAGCCTGAGTGAAAATGGATGCTGGTCCCCAGGAGAATGAAACTGGCTGGAGGAGCCATGAAGATTGTGGTGAAGGAAGAATAGAAGAAATGTCCAGAGAATTTTCCCCTATCTTCACTGGGCATTGGGGTTTTCCTGATTTAGGACAGTCTGTGACACAGTGACTTTTGAGCCCACAGTAGAGGCCCCCTGACATGTCTCCTAGTTCTCTCCCGCTCAGGTAATTTGGTGTCACCTAGCTGCATCGGTTCCTCCTTTAGGGAGAGGTGTAGAAAGAGGGTTCTGAAAGTGAGGGGCAAGTCAGGTCAGTCTTTAAACGCTCAGAAATCCCCTGCCAAAATGCTGCCACCAGAGCTTCATTATTCCAGCCCGTCTCCACAGCAAGGGTTCGGAACTCAATGGCATACTGTACTGGCCTGAAGTTCGGATTCGAAGGAGTGAAGCTGAAGTGGAGGAGACGCGACCGGGGGCATCAAATACTCTTTTTTTAAATGCCTGGAGAAAGGCAACGGAGTCGTTGATCAGTGGGAATTCTCTCTCCCACAGAGGGGAAGCCCAGGCCAAGGCCTCATCTGTTAGTAGGGAAATTACATATGCTACCCTGGATCTGTGAGTGCTGAACATGGAGGGCTGGAGTTCGAACTGAATCGAGCATTGGTTCAGAAACCCTCTACAAGTAATAGGAGTCCCCTCCATAATACAGAGGCGTCGGGATCCGTGGTTCCCTGGGTCTAGGAGGTTATGGGACTGGCGCCGGAGAATCTTCCGGTAAGGGCAGTGCAGGTGTAAAACCCACCTGGAGTGTCTCTAGCCAGGTAAAAATGCCCTGAAGTCAGCTTGAAATAAGTGCCAGCTGTGGGTTTTGCAGGGCGAGGTGTGTCTCATGCTTTTTGTGTAGTTCCCCTTGGAGAGATACGGCTCGCTCTACCTCCGCCGGGTCCATGTTTGACCGAGCAAAATGTGACGTGCTCATCTCAAATCAGGATGCGGACCCGCAGGGCTGAGGTAGGGATACAAATAAACCTAACCAGAGTCCTGTAAGAGAATCCGTAGTCGGTATGGAAGCAGGGGTCAGGGCTGGCGGCAGAGTTGCAAAGTCCAGGGGACAGCCAGAGCAGGCGGAAGGCAGTGAGGTCAGAGTCACAGTCCGTGATTAGCAACAGGAATTCAAAACAAGCAAGAGGATAAGGCGTAACTGCAAAGACCGACAGGAGCTGCAAAGACACAGAACTTTGCTCGGCAACTCCCTATGGTTACTGCAGCCTTTAAAGCAGGCCGCCAGTACCCAAAATGGCCACAGAGAGCATAACGGGTAGAAGAGACAGAAAACCTGGACAGAAGTGAAAACCCGTCACGGAACAAGCATAATCCTTACTCGTGTCCGGTAGCACCTTTCATTTTATACTGGACGCAGGGGCAAAATATCGGGCTGTCCAGTTCAATACCGGACACCTGGCAACTCTAAGTATGGTCATCCTATCTACAGGTGTTGAAAGAATGACTGTTTTCAGTGCCGCAGTCACGTGCGGCAGCGATGTGGTGTAGGTGGCCTCCGAAAACAGTAAGTGGCACAGGAGGATTAACTCTGCAGGTGTCCATGCTTCTGAATGGGACCCTGTAGCATTAATATTACCGGGCCAGCCACCAGTCTGATAGAGCTGAACAAAGGGACAGGAGCAGTCTCTCTCCGTGTCTCCCCCCCGAGCAGCTCAGTCCAGTCTGTACAGCCCAATATGTCACGAGGAGAAATACTGTAGGATTATATTACAAACAAACATAAAGGTGTACCTAGAGGGGGTACAAAAAGATCCCTGATGTAGGCGCACTGCAGACCTTTATATAATAATGTGGTCAGAGGTGAAAAAAATGTATATAAATTTTTTTTTATTAATTGAAGTGTACTTAAAAACGATGTATATCCTCTATTAGGGTATACGTCTAATTGCTAAAGTCACTCAGTATCAATGTTCACTGTATCACTGTCCTGTAGAGCTTAGGCACAGTATATATAGTAGCCAGATGTAAGCTCTTGAGGTGTACTCTGTAAAATCAGTCTTACTGCGTATGATGTTTAGTAGAAATGCGAGTCTCCTGTGGAGGTATCATGAGAACAAGTGTGTACCAGAGATACTCCCAACGTATATTATGAATCCTATGTCTGTATGCCCATCTTCGTGGTAAGTGCTTTATAGGGTAATATAATTATGTTATGACGAAGGTAGGTCTCCAGGTGAGTATACTGTAGTGAACATAAGCTCAATAACAGTGTAAGTATACAGACTTCAGGATGAGAGCAATGCTTAAGGATGTTTTCCTAAACTAAGGTAAGTAAAAATCGTGAGGGGCTATTAGCCGTACATCTTCCGTAGTAGGTAGAAAATAATGAAGCTGTTGCTCAATACACAGTAAATAGCGCCTATATAGGGGTATAATGCCCTCTGCCTAAAGTGAAGCAGATCTGCTGCCTGCTACAGATACACTGGTATTTCACGAAGTCTATGAGATTACCAACGGAGTACATACTGTATAATTGCAATATATAGAGTGTAAATAGTGGAGCTCTGAGAAAGTGATGTCAATTCCGGTGTAGGTATACAGCTTCAATATGAAGGCAATGCGTGGTGACGTTTTCCCTGCACTGTAGTAGGTGAATTACGTGGTAAGCTATTCACTGTGCATGCTCCGTAGTTGGTACAGATATAGTGAAATCTGTTGCTGAAACACGGTGGATGGAGCTTGCTTAGGGGTATTGTACCCTCTGTCTTAAGTGAGACAGGTCTGCTGCCTGCTACAAACGCCGTGATATCTCACGAGGTCACTGAAATTTCCAAAGGAGTACATACGATGTTAATATTTCAAGTATATGTAAGTTATTTCAACAGCGATCCAAGACAGGCTCGTGAAACTGAGTATTACACTAAAGTGGGTGAACTGCGTGGTGAGTTTATTCACTGTGCATGCTCCGTAGTAGGTATAAATATGGTAAACCTATTGTTCAAAAAAACACAGTGGATACACCCTGCTTGGGAGTGTTTTATCCTCTGCCTTCAGTAAGGCAGGTCTGCTGCCGGCTACAGACACCGTGATATCTCACAAGGTCTCCGAGATATCCAAACAGTGGACACAAGATTGTAACATATAGAATAAATAGATACACTGGCGGCACACTTTATTAAAGTGCGGCCAGTTCCGCAAGCCAGGAGATTTCCCGGCTTGCTAGTGGCATCCCCTCGGCGTGCCGCGCGTCACCGATGCGCTGTCACGCGTCATCGGGTGCCTGCGCCCCCTGCACGCGCGTCCAGGGCTCCCCGAGGGAGCCCTGGTGTCCCGCGATGTGTGGGACGGCGGCAGGGGGTTCCGGGGGACCCGGCGGACCCGGAGAGGAGAGGGGGAAGCCCCGATCGGCGGGCCTCTCCTCCGAGGCTTCGGCGCGCGCCCGGGACATCCCGGCGCGCGCCAGGTTACTGTCGCAGCCGAGACCGGGCAAATGCTCGAATAAACTCGGCCGCGACAGTAAGTTGTCTCAACAACGGTCTGAGACAGGCTCATGAACTGGGTAGACTATTAGACTGTAACATTTATTATCGGCTAAGACCCGACATGCGGCATGTTTCGTCGCTGATACCCAACAAGCTCTGAGAAACCCCAAACATTACCACATAATATATATATATATATATATATATATATATATATATATATATATATATATATATATATATATATATATATATATATATATATATATATATATATATATATATATATATGTCAAAAGGAGTGCTAGTGGGCTTGGCTAAATGTATACAACAAAAAAACAAACAAAGATGCCCAAAGCTACTTCCAATGTGACAAAAATACAATACCTAAATATTCTCTTGAAAAAGGGTAATTTAGTTTAACCTTGGGGGGGAGGGGCCACTACCCTCCCAAAAGCAGCTGTGATCAGCTGCACACAGTTAACAAACACACAGATACCCAACAAGCTCTGACAAACCCCAAACATTACCACATACCCCAAGGTTTAAGCTTGCCCCTCCCCACTTTCCAAGTTGGCAGGTCAGTTTCATTTTGTCAGGTTACGACAGATCCAATGCAGATCATTATTCCTGTAATTATACAGGTAAATAAGAATTTTAACTCAGAGAGTGTTAGGACCTGATAACGGTCATGCCTTGAAAGTGGCAGCAGGCTTAAGATGCTTTGGCCAGAGGGTTAAACTAAATGACCCTTTTTCAAGAGAATATATAGGTATTGCACTGTGTATTTTTGTCACAATGGAAGTAGCTTTGGGCATCTTTGTTTGTTTTTTGTTGTATATGATTATATGACATCATCAAGAGGGTTGGGCAGGACATTCAACTCCCTTGATGATGTAGGTGATCAAATATGGTCATAGTATCTCCCATCATGATGTTGAAACCCATACTCAGGCATAAAGATCATCGAGGGGCAGAACAGACTGGACTGATATAAAAAAGAATGCATGTACAATACAATTTTAAAATAAATTACTTACCCCCTTTCATTACCTTAGTGGCTAAGGTAATGAAGGTGTTAACCCCTCCCACCACACCCCACTCCCCCTGCCCCACCGGCTGACGGAACCGGAAAATACATACCATCGCTCCCGAAATCTATCGCAGGCAGCATAGGAACACCACGGCCAACCATGCCTAATAAAATAAAGAAGGCTCCTGCTCAACCAGCAATAAATGGTGGCTCCCTGTCACGCAGAGGAAACGCAGACAGGGACTCAGCCTCTGAAGGTGAGTCCTCTCCTCCTCTCTCAGAAAGGGATATGGCAGGCTACATTCATGAAATTAAAACAGCACTTCATGCTTAGTCCCAGAGACTATATGAGTGCCTTAAAGGGAAGATCAATTCTATCTCATCCCACATCACAGAGATAGATGAGCACATAGAGTACAAATAGCATGCCCAGGAGGCTCACTCTAAAGACATTGCTGAGCTACAAACACAAATGAGCTCAATAATAGGAAAAATGGAAGATGCTAAAAATAGATCCAGGAGTAATAACATACGAATTAGAAATGTATCTGAGGAAGTAAGTAATTAAACACTTGGCTTCTATCTTTCATGCCTCTACACATCCTTGGTCCTTTATCTAACAGAAGAGCAACTCCATGCTGATAGAGCCCACTGGGCCCCAAAGCCTGAACACCTGATGGCTGATAAACCCTGAGACATTATTGTATGACTTCATTATTTCTGAACCAAAGAGGGAATTCTCAGAACTGCTAGATCCCGAAGCCAAATTGTATTTTAGGGATCCACTTTGCAACTCTTACCAGACCTTGCTCAAGCCATGCTAGCCAAAAGGCAGGAATTTTACCTTATTGCAAATATTCTAGGGGAAAACCAGATAAAATTTAGATGGGGCTGTCCTTGAAAATTGCTACTCTCCCACAATAACGCGTTCCATGTTATTGTTTCACCTAAAGAAGGCATCCCGATCTTGGAATTACTGGGCCTGAATCCACCCATTCCAGAAGCAGCAAGCCGAGTGAATAGTGAAGTGTCGCCGAAACCACAAAGATGAGCGTGGTCCAAAGTTACAAAGCAGCAAAGACCAAAGATTACTTAAATCTTCACAGTGGTCTTATTTTTGTCAGACGTTCCTAACCTGGCCCATCCACCTTTTCTCTTGGATTCATCTATACCCATGCTGGCCATGGGACTTCCCACAATTCTCTGCGATTAACCCTCTGGCCACTTAGGCCTTTAAAGACTCTGCATTTATTGGAGTTATGTACCTGTACTTGCATATTTCTTTCATTAACAGTTTATTTTCCCCACCAAGGACTTACCTCTAGGCAGAGTCTGGACTTCCAGATTTAAACAAGATCACAGAGTATTTCTTCGCTTGCGAGGTTTGACCTGCACTAGACTCTTGAACTTCATCAACTAATCTGGGCTAGTTCTAGTCCAGCCAGCAGTCGTCAAGCCAGATGGTCACAGAGATTTGGTCTCAGAGAGGTCAATATGTTTGCTCAGGAGGCTTGCACAGGGCTGAAGCAATTTTTAATAATACAAATGAGTTATTGTGTGAGGATACAGCAGACCTCAAGATGCATTTTTCTCGGTTGGAGAAATGTTTGTTACATCGTCAGAGGATTTGGTGGGATGTTACAACCATTGAAAACTACACGCATACAGTACCAAGAGGTTTGCGCCTTACTAAGACACCTTCTTTTGGGTTTGACAAAGGGGACTTTGAGCTGCAATGGTGCCTCATTCTTGATGAATGTTCATTTAAGCTAATGGACCTTATCGTTCAACATAAATCACAAGAAAAGAAAATTGTGTCCAAACAAGTGACAGAATTACAAAAGGAATTACAGATCTTCTCTCATATGGTGAACTTTAAGGAATTAGATTCCAAAGTAGCTAGTAAACTTAATAAACAAGAGAAGATCATAATGATTACTAAACAGATGAAATTCGAGTGAGATAAGGCTGATTATGAAGCCCAGCAGATTTACATTTGGCAAAAATTAGCATCCAAGAATAGAGGCAAACCCAATAAATTTAGGAAATTCAACAAGGAAGCTGGGGGTAATAAGTCTATCCTTAAAACTACAAAAGATAGTGAACAAACTCCACATGCAGTTTCTTTCTCTTTCTCTGAGAATGACTTTTATCCATCTTCTGATGAAGAAAACACCATACCTAGTGTGATGGCTCACTCCAGTAGAATGGATAGTCACAAGTCCTCAAAAAACAAGGAAAGACACGAAGAGGCAAGAGAAAGAGCCCACAGCGGGATGCCATCAAAGAGATTGAAAACCTAGAAATTGGGAATAGCAATGTGATCAACATTTCCAAAAACAAACTTACAAGGGCTGAGTTGTCCATTTTACATCTCGGACTATCATTTGCACCCAATATGCATTTTAACCTCTCTTCCACCATGGTTGATGTTTATAGGTTTATACGTAAACTGACTCTTAAACGTTTTTTTTCCACCAGGGTTGAGAATAGGGGTTATTCCTATTCTGGGGATGCTTTATTATCAGTGTTTGATGTTGCTTCTGTTATTCCTAATACCGCAGAGTTCCAAGACTTGTGTCGTCAGCAGGATTTGACAGATCTTTTCAATGAAAATAATAATGCGAATGCTGATCCCCAGGAATTCCTGGGGAATATTAACTCAACATTCAAGAGGAAATCAATATTCTATCCTACTTATATGAAGGGGCAATTTATAGACACCATTCAAAAAGCAGTAGAAAGAGATCTGTCACGTCTTGCTAGGGACATAAGGGATAATGGAACCAGGTTATATAGATCCCACAAAGACAACTTGACTCCTGACCAGAGGGCAACTATCAAGTCACTATCAGATAATGATTGTATCTTAATTAAAAAAGCCGACAAAGGGGGCGCGACAGTCCTAGACAGAGACTATTATGTTCTGGAGGCTCAGAGGCAACTTGGAGATCAAGAGGCTTATAGTACCCTGGATGGTGATCCGACCCCCCCTTTTTCACAAAGAGTTTGCTGAGCTTGTGGAGGAAGGTGAGATTTTACAAGTTCTCACTCCCTCCGAGCGAGATTTCCTCATCACTCCAGACCCCACCATACCCATTTTTCACCACCTTCCCAAAATTCACAAAACACTCACTGCACCCCCAGGTAGACCCATTATTTCCAGCAGGTGACCCAGATGTAGGATGTGTGCCAACTAAAAGGTGCAAGGAGTGATAAAACATGTTTGGTGTCAATAATATGTGAAGGTAAAATGTGTACTAGAGGTTGAAGAAAGTGATCAATGTATTATGAAAGGTTTATCAAGAAACATTGGGGCACATTATCTTTGGACCCCATGATTCGTAAAATGGTTAGCACCGGCCCTCGCATTGTATTCCGCAAAGCGGCTACGTTAGGGAATTCTTTATCACCGAGCATGTTACGGCCCAATAAGTCCCATGGAAACATGTCATAATTTTTTCCTAAATTACAAGGTTCCTACAAGTGTGGATGATGTAAGATATGCCCCATGATGACCAAATCGACACGTTTCTTCAACCGCGATGGGACATGTAAATTTAAGATAAAATCATTTTTGTCCTGTCAAACTGAGTTTGTAATATATCTATTGATATGTCGGTGCAGCAAACAATATGTCAGCCTCACCAGTAGAGTCCTCAAGATTTGTATCTTAGAGCACTTGAGGCTGATACGAAATAAAGCACCCAGTATCAAAACATTTTAACACTTGTCCATTGGGTACAGTGGGATCCTTACAATGCATAGCGCTTAAACATATTCCCTTACCCTTTCGTGGAGGCGATAGGGTTAAAATCCTGCATCAGCAAGAAGCGCATTGGATTTTTATGTTAAATACACTGCAACCCAATGGATTAAACACAGAATGGGATTTGCGATGTTTTTTTTATAATTTGCTTCTCTTCACCAATTGCATCTTGCTGTTTATTATATGTTTTAATGACTGTAATCCTCCATTTGATTGTGTTTTCTAACATGATGGTTTATTGCTTTTGCCCATTGATTTTCTTCATGTTATCCATCCCCCTCCACCCCTGTCCACTCCCCTTTCCCTTTCCTTCCCCCTCCCCCCCTTTGACCTAACAATTACGATCCAGTCCTGTATCTCTTGACACAGTTTATATAAGATCAAGATTTATATATATATATATATATAGTTACCAAAGGATGATGGTTTAACTTTTTTCAGGATCTGCATTGCATTTATTGTATGTCAACGTAGCCAGTATTTTTGTCTTATTGCCTTTGGATCTTGTTGCTGTGGTTTTTAATATGTCCCAGTCAAACACTGCACCTTTAGATAGTCTAGGCAATATACAGTAGATACTCATATACATCTTTATACTTTACATAGTATAAGTATGATAAATTAAAGTGTATTTCTTTTGGGTATTATGAGCATTTTTGTGGACTATTTAACTATGTTTATTTAGTCACATGTGTGCATGTGAATGACGTTGGGTTAATTAGTCCACTTTCGCGGGCTTTTTTATTTAAATGTTTGGGTTTAGACCTCACCTCCCCACTCCAAGACGAAGCGCTGTTCCATAGCGTGAAACGCGTTGAGGGGGAGGCTGGGGTGTAGCCTGGGTTTCTATGTGTGTGTTATGAAATAAAGCCAGTTCTTTTACACACCAGAAGTTGCCTGGATTTTTGCCGCTCGCAGTAGCGCTAGATTCTTCTTCACTCCTGTTTACTCGGGAGGACCTGGGGGATGAGGTCGCCAGGTTTGTGTCATCCCCCCCTTCCACGTTGCACCCCTTCGAAATGTTATGTTTAAGTTCATACTGTTGTGTTACTCTTTTGAATTTTAGCATACATTTGTTTTTTTTCGCCACTTCCTGGGCCCGTCTATGCTCACCCCAACTAACAGGATTGTGGGTATTTTGCCCGCAACTAAGCTTTCATTTTACAGGCCCCCCAGCACTTGGGTTTTGAGGCCTTGAACATCTTCTTCTCATTATGTTACCTCTCCACCACCCTACCTCTCAGATCCCACCCTATTTAGTTTACCTTATAGCGTTAGCTTACCCCCATTGAGTCCCCCCCCCCATTCCCTTTCATTTGAGTCCAATCCAATTAAAAATTATTTTCATGCTCTGTCTAAACATAAAGTTCTACTACATGATTGCAAATTGCTCTTAATATCCTCTCCCAAAATTCAAAAGGCCTAAACTTCCCCCAAAAATGATGTATAGCCCTTCAAGAAATCAAGAAATCATCTTCAGGATGATCAGCTGAGGCACAGTGACCAACATATTTTGTTTATTAACTGATACCCCCCAAATCTACCAAACATTGTCACACAATAAAAAGAACGGAGTCTCCATCATTCATAAAGACCTGAACTTGACTGTGATATCTGTCAAAAAGGATCATTTCTGTAGATATCTTATAATAGTGGGAACTCTGAACTCCTCTCAAGTTACGATTTTCAATGTTTATGCCCCTAACGAAACGCAAAGTCAATTCTTCCAAAATTTGGTCAAAAAAAT
This sequence comes from Ascaphus truei, assembly GCF_040206685.1. Classification (NCBI taxonomy): domain Eukaryota; kingdom Metazoa; phylum Chordata; class Amphibia; order Anura; family Ascaphidae; genus Ascaphus; species Ascaphus truei. The sequence goes on from NC_134488.1 coordinate 10,709,952, forward strand.
TGAGTGTCCAGCAAAGGATGTTGATCTTGGGTGGCATTTTCAACACTGTCTTTAATCCACCTATGGATAAGAAAACACCCAAATCACCAGTAATTATCCGTAACAATTCAGCTAAAAGCTTGAGAGAAATAGCCAAGCGCTTGGGATTAATTCCTGGAGTCTACTTAACCCATCGGCAAAATATTTTCTTTCTACTCTCATCTCCATAACAGCTCTTGTAGAATTGATAACATTTTTGTAGATTACCGTTTGAGTGGGAATCTCACTAAAGCTAATATTTTTCCCTCGGCATGGTCTGATCACTCTATGATTTTCACGTCATTGTAACGTTTACATATAAGGACAAAACCTAGCCAATTGATGTTACATGAATGTTTGTTAGCAAATTTGTACACAGTAGCAGAAATCGCAGAGGAATTGGTGCAATATTTCAAAATCAATTCCACCGGAACTACCCCACTCCACCATCTGAGAAGTCCATAAAGTTGTGATTCAGGTAAACTGATCACTTTATCTTCCTGAAAGAGAAGAGAGGAGAAGAAAAAACTAATTACAAATCTGACACGTAGGGGCCTTTGCTATAAGCGTTCATAAAAAAAATCACCGGGCCATTAAATTCGCCTGTTTTTTGAGCGTTGCTATATTCAGAAAGCCTTCCATTACCTGTGATAGTAAAACTCCCAAAACGGGCGAGTAGCCGACGACGTGAAGATCACCTCTCTGAAAAGGCCTTTCACAGCGATTTCTTTCTGCTGCAGTGAGAGCTGCTCAGAGAGAGCCCTGCTCAAATCCCACACAAAAGTAATGTTTTTTAATAAAAAATGTGTGAAAAAGAAAAAAAGTGTTTACAGCGCTAATGCTAAAGTGTGATATGTAACAATAGTGATATTTCAGTGATTATTAAAAACTTTACTTTGAAAGTGAGGCTGCCTAGGCAAAAAATGACCAACACAGATCAACAAGAACCTAAGGCTAAGGCCCCGTTCTCTCCGCTGCACCGCGCCCCCGCGAGATTGGCAGCGCGTGCAGCCGATTACCTGGTCTGCAGCTCACTGCAGGAAGAGAGACCGGGGGGGGGCGTGGCGGGGGAGTGACGGGGGCGCGGCCATGACGTCACACGGCAGGTTAGCCCTCATTGGCTGAACCGCCGGGGGGCGTGCCGTATCGCTCGACGCGAGTCCTGCTCTCAATTCTTTTGAGAGCAGGAGCAGCTCTCGCCCCAGTGCTGCCGCCCCCCCTCGCAGCGGGCCCGGCGCCATTGAGGGGAGGGCTCTCGTCCCTGCAGCGTCCGCCACAGCGGACGCTGTAGTAGGCAGCGGGGTCAAGGCCTAACAATAAAAAACAAACAGCCGGCGCCTCTAATGAAATAACTTAGTGAAAATAATCTGACCAAGTATAGAGTCAATCACGGATACCAAACAGTCCTGAGGGATCTTGAATGAAGTCTCACAGTGAAGACAAACAAACATAAACGACAAGAAAGACAAGGAAAAAAATCATAGTGTAACCCTAAAATATAACCATAAAAATTCAGACACAGAAAAAGAATAACTAAATGATTATTACAATTGAATAAAATATTGCAAATGAATATAAAAAGACACACAATTGCCCGTTAGGCTTGGGACATAGGTAGAACAGAGTCATCCGGTAGGAGTAAAATTGAAATCCTACTTACAGCAAAGCTGAAGATAATACACCCATAGAACAGATCTCTTTCCTGTATAATGCACTGTATAATAACAGCAACTCAGAGATCCTTCTCTCTCTGATGAGATAATATTGTATTATAAAAGCATAAGTATTCCACTCACATTTGCTACATACTTATAGAAGCGCCCGAATCCTAAAATGTACTAAAAACAGCCATCCAAATTCCAAACAATGGAATCCATTGTTTGGAGCGCTCCTATAAGTATGTAGTAAATGTGAGTGGAATACTTATGCTTTTATAATACAATATTATCTTTTAAGCAATATTATACTATTGAGGGCTCGCTCTGTTTTGTTTCTCGGGTGATCACCTATTGAGGGACACGTGAACACTTACTTCAGACGGTTACCCAGGTTTTCCACGTGAAGGGCTCCCATCAGAGATAGAAGGATCTCTGAGTTGCCATTATTATACAGTCCAATCTGAGTGTCACTGGCTTCCAGGACCCTTTTGTGTATCAGCGCTGTATAGTGATGTCATCCGCTCATTGCGTGACCAGCAGGTCTGTGAGCGCAGCGGCGGTGTTTTTCCTAGCAGCACGGAGCTCCGGAGGACTCGTGTGCAGGGCCGCCAACAGAAATTATGGGGCCCGGGACAAATGAAAGGAGCAGCCCCCCCCCCCGAACCCATAGCGCACCTGCCACGAGAAAATATCTTTTAGCACGCAACTTTTACTTAACTGTTTTCTTATTGTGATACAGAAAAAAACATTACAATGCAACCTGTTTATTTTTATATTTTCAACAAAAGACATGTGACTGCCTGCCTGGGTGGGTGGGTGAGTGAATGACAGTAGAATGACAGTGGGTGGGTGGATGAATGATAGTGGGTGGGTGGATGAATGACAGTGGGTGGGTGGATGAATGACAGTGGGTGGGTGGGTGGATAAATGACAGTGGGTGGGTGGATGGATGAATGACAGTGGGTGGGTGGGTGGATGAATGACGGTGGGTGAATGAATGACAGTTTGAATGACGGTGGGTGGGTGGATGAATGACGGTGGGTGAATGAATGACAGTTTGAATGACGGTGGGTGGGTGAATGTTGAATGTGGGTGGGTGGGTGAATGTTGAATGTGGGTGGGTGGGTGAATGACGGTGGCTGGGTGAATGATGGTGGGTGGGAGACAGTGACTGGGTGGGTGGGAGTCAGTGACTGGGTGACAGTGACTGGGTGGGTGGGAGACAGTGACTGGGTGACAGTGACTGGGTGGGTGGGAGACAGTGATGGTGACTGGGAGACAGTGACTGGGTGAGTGGGTGAATGACGGTGGGTGGGAGACAGTGACTGGGTGACAGTGACTGGGTGGGAGAGAGTGACTGGGTTACAGTGTCTGGGTGACAGTGACTGGGTGGGAGAGATTGACTAGGTGACAGTGTCTGGGTGGGAGAGAGTGACTGGGTGGGAGAGAGTGACTGGGTGACAGTGACTGGTGGGAGAGAGTGACTGGGTGACGGTGACTGGGTGGGTGGGTGACAGTGACTGGTTGGGTGACAGTCAGTGACTGGGTGGGTGACAGTCAGTGACTGGGTGGGTGACAGTCAGTGACTGGGTGGGTGACAGTCGGTGACTGGGTGACAGTGACAGAGGGTGACAGTGGGTGACAGTGACTGGGTGGGGTGACAGTGACAGGGTGGGGTGACTTACCTTGACCGGGTGGGTGCAGCTTGCTGTCGGACGCTTCCCCCTCCTGCCCCCAAACACTTCCCACTCCTGCCCCTGATATCCCCGCGGCAGCTGCCCGGGACGGGAGGTGGGCTTGGGGTGGGGCACGGGAGGAGGACTTGGGGGGGCATGGGAGGTGGGCTCAAGGGGGGGCAGGAGGGGGAAGCATCACCTGCGCATGCACCCCGGGACCGCGGGGAATCGCCACCATTTTTTTAAAACTTTTTTTTTTAACATTAATTAATTAACTGGCGCCCAGCCGTGCAGGGGGCCCGGACGGCCGGGCCCCCCTGACCCACGGGGCCCGGGACACCAGTGCCCTTTGTCCCCCACTGTTGGCGGTCCTGCTCGGGTGGCGTCTCCCGCCGAGGTTTCCCTACCTGGGGAGGAAGGAGATCTGTTCTATGGGTGTATTATCTTCAGCTTTGCTGTAAGTAGGATTTCAATTTTACTCCTACCGGATGACTCTGTTCTACCTATGTCCCAAGCCTAACGGGCAATTGTGTGTCTTTTTGTATACATTTGTAATATTTTATTAAATTGTAATAATCATTTAGTTATTCTTGTTATGTGTCTGAATTTTTATGGTTATATTTTAAGGTTACACTATGATTTTTTTCCTTGTCTTTCTTGTCGTTTATGTTCGTTTGTCTTCAGAATATATTCACTAAGTCATTTCATTGGAGGCACCGGCTGTTTGTTTTTTATTGTTAATAAAAAATGAGTTTTAATACTAGTGTAGATGAGCGGGGGGTCTCCGGAGCAGAACCGCATTTATTTCAGGTCCAGAGAGCCCCTACTTCCCGAGATACAGGCCCTATTATGGGGTGCCAGAATCTCCTATGCATTTAAATGACTCGTGTCACGTGACTGTGGGAATAAAATGTATAGGAGATTCCGGCACCGAATAACGAGGCCTGTATCTTGGGAAGCAGGGGTTCCCGGACCTGAAATTAACGCGGTTCTGCTCCGGAAACCCCCTGCTCATCTACACTAGTATTAAAATTTATATTAAAACAGCTTGATTACCTTAGCGGCTGATAGGTCATATTAGTTCAAAAGGTTGTGACGTTACTTTAAGGGATGATGTCACATCCTTTTGAACTAATGTAATCTATCACATGGTACAGCAACCAATGAGGTTGTCTTCAATCCCATTGGCTATAATAACGTGATATATCCATGGGGTTTTAAGGATGTGACATACCACCCTTGGAGATGACATCACATCCTAAAAAAAAAGAGAAGAGGTGGGCACATGATACAGCGTCCTATCGGATTGGAGCTGTACCATCTGACCATAAAATGGGACATCACAGGCCATATATAAGGCCTATACGTCTCATTTTACATCAAGAAGCCGACGAGAGAACATCCTGTTGTAGATTAACTATGGGGTTTTGGATTGACAGATGAAGAAAGAAGGCGGTGATAGAAGATGAAAGAAAGACGATTTTTTTAAACTGATGCTGGTCTTAAAGGTGAATGGCGTTGGATTGTGGGTGATGACGTCGCGGTACGACAGCTTGCAGATAAAACGGGATTCGGAGGGTGAAGACTTCCAAAGGTAAGTAAAATATTGAATGTATGTAAATGTCTTTTTTCCTGTTTTTTTTATTGTATTTATTTGTTTTTATGTTTGTGATTGCCCATTGACTGATAATGTATTAATCTGTGCCCCATTAAGGTACAGATAAATACAGTGACAACCAATGCATTTTTTGGCAAATGCTTGTTTTGAATTGATTGTAATTTTTTCTATTTCTTTTTATTGTTTCGATTCCATTGTTTGGAATTTGAATGGCTGCTTTTAGTACATTTTAGGATTGGTTTAGCGGTTTAAATTATTTGTTTTGTTGGCTATTGGTTTAAATTAATTAATTGTTTTATTGACTAGTGTTTAAAATTTGATTAATTGTTTTGTTGTTTAGTTCTTTAATTTATTAAATTGATTGGTTGGCTACTGCTTTTATTAATTTATTTAATTGTTTGGCTAGTGCTTTTATTTATTTAATTGGTTGGCTAGTGCTTTTATTTATTTAATTGGTTGGCTAATGCTTTTATTTAATTAATTGAAGTGTTTAGGTGCTTGTGTACATCTTTTATTCTTGTGTATTTTTGGCCTTTATGCTTTTTTATTAGGATGACCATTTACTGCTAGAGTGGCTTATCATACCTTGTAGAATTGATATAAGTATGTTCCTGATGTGCAAATCCTGTGTAAAAGACTGACTCTGGCCTTGTAGAATTGATATAAGTTAGTATGTTTGAATTTAAAAAGTGTTTTTTTTTTATTTTATTTTTTTCTCCCTCTTAACTCTGTGCTGTTAATTGACCAACTAGAACAAGCTGATTTATTGGGGAGGGGGGAGTCATGTGACTGCTTTATCTGTATAATACCAACACCTTTCCTGCATCTTTGCAGGAACTGCATTAGGCATTAGACAGTGAGGCATTTAAAGTGAGCTTTTTAAGTGATAAATACAGTTAGACTATAGTTTGACTAGAGGTGACTGGGGACTGGATCTACTGCAAACTCTTTTACTCAAGACAACAAACGGTAAGCTATTCAGATCACACTATGATCCCAAGCTTGCTAACCTGCCTATTTCAACCTCCCACCCCTTTACAACTTATTTACTGCAGTCTCTCCCAAAACTGACTGCACAATACACTGAAACCCTGAACTGACTCTAGCATTGCAATACAGCTAAACATTTGACAAGGAACAGGCACACACCTGCTGTTTAGTCTGCTCACACTCACTCTGCTCACAACAGCTCCTTGCAGCACTGCCTACCTCTGGCATCATGAACCCGCTATGTATTTTAACTTTTTTCTTTCTCCTGGCCTCATGGAGATGTTACTCCCTCTACCCACTACAAACTCCTCCATCCTGGCCCACACCCAACATCACCATACACCCTGGACTACTCAGAAGCCTTGCTCTATCTACTGAATGTTGGTGGAGAACTCTAAAAACCAGAACATCAACCACTGCTCACTCAAATGGCAAACACCACAAATTTACAACTTGCAAACAACTACCCAAATTTCTACTCATACTGTTACTCTCTTTAGCAGGTGATATTGAACCTAACCCAGGTCCTCCCATTTCAGCTCTGTCCCATGCCCCTGAGAATTCCACCTTTAAATTCCAAAAAGGGCTATCTGGCGCCCATATAAACATCCGGAGCCTGCTGCCCAAACTGGACGAACTAAGGGCATGGTGCCTTATGCATAAACCCAAAGCCATCGTTCTTACAGAAACATGGCTATCCCCTAAAACCCCTGATTCAAATATTGCCATTCAGGGATACTCCATTTTTAGGAGAGATAGGTCAAAGAGAGGAGGAGGGGTGTTATTTTATATTGCAGACACTTTACAATTTACACTGTTAAATTGCCCACCAAGCCCACCCTCTTTTGAAATTCTAGTTGGCAAAATCTGCCTCCCCTTTTCTAAGACCATCTTGCTTGCTGGCATCTACCGCCCCCCTAAAGCCCCTCTACAATCCCTGACTGATATCACCCAATTTCTTGGCTCCATTTCCTCTCTGAATGAGAAGAGTGAGCTGCTAGTTCTTGGGGATTTCAACTTCAATTGGCTTGACCCTAAAAACCACAAAATCCAGATATAACTCAAGTCACTTAACCTATCGTAAGTCATTTCCCAACCCACACGGATAAACCTGAAATCGCATAACCATTCCTTGCTAGACTGGATTCTCTCCTCAAACCCCAGCAGAATCCAATCCTCTGGCATCCTTCCTGATATTTTCAGTGACCATGCAATAGTGTACTGTGTAAGAAAAATTAAACCGCCCCATTCAAGCCCTAAAGTTCTCCTCACTAGAACATTTAAAAACTTTAACCCACAACAGTTTCTGGATGACCTTACCAACTGCCCATGGCACAGAATCGATTTAATTCCCGACCCTGATTCCGCGCTCAACTATTTCCAATCCGAGTTCTTAAAACTCTGCGATACCCATGCTTCACTACGCAAAATAAGGGTACGGGGGGCCCACCTTCCATGGGTTACACCTGACCTTATAGCACTCTACCAGTTCAGGGATGCCTTGTGGAAAAGCTACAAAGTAACTGGCACTACCAAGGATCTCAATCACTACAGATGCATGCGGAACATGTGCACAAGGCAAACAAGGCATGCAAAAGCACAATATTACTCTGACAATCTCCACCAGAATACATCAAACCCAGCTAACGTCTGGAAGGTTATCAAAATATATTCCAGCCTCCTAACCATCAACAACCAAGTAATATCACTAAGGGCGATATTACTCTGACAAACCCCACTGACATTGCAAATGCATTCAATGATTATTTTGTGGGGTGTGCCACTAACTTATAAGCGAAATGCAGCCCAAACCACAAACCTGAATCTCATCCTGGGAGTACCCCTACAGTCCCACCCCCTCCAAACACTGCCCACAATTTTCAATTTGGCCCAGTATCTGAAGAGGAGATTATACAAGCGCTCCTAAAACTAAAACTAAGCAGCCAATGTGGACACGACTTACTACAATCTAGGTTCCTACGACTTGGTGCCCCAGCCATTGCCAAACCAATTGCGTCTATAGTCAACTCTATCCTGTCTGCAGGCCATATCCCTAAGACCTGGAAAACTGCCAGAGTTGTCCCAATCTTCAAAAGTGGGGACAAAAACACTGTCTCAAACTACAGGCCAATCTCACTTCTCCCAATTCTATCCAAAGTCATGGAAAAATGTGTCCACTCCCAATTAAGCGATTTCTATACCAAGACAATTTTCCCTAGCCAATTCCAATCTGGGTTAAATTTGTAAAGCTTCCAGTGACTGAGCTCCTGATTAGAACCAACGCTAACACCACCCTAACACCTGTCACTAGTTTTAAATGCCTGTGCTTATGGTTTGACTCCCACTTAACATTCGGGATGCACATTGATACCCTGACAACCAAGACCTATGCCAAACTAGGGGTACTTTACAGGAACAAATCCTCCCTAAGTCTCCTGTTCAGAAAGCGTATCGCACAGCAGATGCTAATGCCAATAATTGACTATGGAGACATAGTATATGGCTCGGCTCCTCAAACCCACCTTAGCAAACTTGACACCCTCTACAATTCAATTTGTCGTTTTGTTCTCCAATGCATCTACAACACACATCACTGCGAAATGCTCAAAGAACTAGATTGGTCAACACTAGAGTCTAGGCACAAAGTTCACCTTTCCTGTCCTGCCTTTAAATTCTTCATGGGCAAGCTACCCAGCTACCTGAACAAGCTCCTCACCCCTACCACTTGCAGCACGTATCACCTGAGATCAGACTCCAAAACACTATTCATGGTCCCAAGGCTCAACAAAGTATCCGGACGTTCCTCCTTCTCCTTCCGTGCACCCCAAAACTGGAACAACCTACCAGAGACTCTCACATCCACCACCAGTTTAAGTTCTTTCAAATCTAACCTGGTCTGTAACCGTTTCATAAGCTCATAATATATATTTTCTTTAACTGTGCACGCAATGTCTTGTATATAATGTATACCCTGTTCATTTATGTAACTGTACTTGTAACCATGTATTATTTGTTTTACTCTGTGCCCAGGACATACTTGAAAATGAGAGGTAACTCTCAATGTATTACTTCCTGGTAAAATATTTTATAAATAAATAAATAAATACCCATATTATATGGGTATGATGTACCACTATGCCAATCAATGGGTAGAGGGTGGGTATAGTGATCCCGGGGTGGGTGGTTTGGCCTCCCGGGTGGGTTAACCCCTTAATTACTATAGGAGTTATTAACCCGCTAAGGTGATTAAGGGGTTAGAAGCCATTAGATTGTATTTTTTCATGTATTCTTTCTGGTAACGGAGGACATGGACCTTGAGTATGATTATAAGGATGCCCTTAATGATGATAGGGTTAAGTAGAAAATTGTATTTACTTTATTTATTCTGGCTGGCTAATGTTTTATTTTATAATGGGCAAATGAGCTATTAACCATATCTGGATAATAGTGATTTTGCCCATTACTGTACTGTATGTGTTGGAGGAGGGGGTGTGTGTATTTATTTCAATGTATTGCACATTTATTTGGCAACAGGATTGGTACTGCAGGCCAACAGGGACCCATGGGGACCACCTGAGGACCCCTCGATACCCGTGGGGACCACCCGAGGGCCCCCTAACACCCACGGACACCGGCGGCCTCTGGTATCAATCATGTGGGGTAGAGGAGGTGGGTATTAGTGTTTATTGTGTGGAGTGGGTGAAGGGGGTATTTGGTCCTTGGTGGGTAGCGGGAGGGATTATACCCTTCATTGCCTTATCGGTTAGCCGCTAAGGTAATGAAGTTGCCTGTAAATGCATTTTTATTGCATGGGATTCATGCCGGGGCTTTCCGGTGCTGAAATTAATGGATATCAGCTCCAGAGTCTCCCAGCATCAATCCAATGCAAAAAAAAACATTTTTGTTCTAAATCCTGTCTCACCGCCTTTCAGCAGCTTCTCACCAGCATCACACCAACTTTTCCTGGCGTGAGGATTTTGGGAGAAACGCGCCATTCTAGAGCCGCGATAGGTCTCGATAACCTAATAGCGGCTACTAGAATTGCACGAGTTTCAGAACCTGCCGATATACAGTATGGCTTATCGCCGCTCACCCGGCGATTTTTTTTATGACGGCTGAAATTTTTGGTGATGCATGCCTTTATCGCCCACTTATTGAGGCTTACTGAATAGCAGTTGGCATTTTGGGCGATAAGCAATCGATAGATGGCTTATTGACGCTTATAGCATAGGCCCCATAGACTAGACCAATTAGAAACACTCCACAAGAGCAACCCAACAAAACAAATATATTCCCAAATCACACATAACGGAGGCAGATTGAACCAATGTGTTACCTTTAGAGCTGAGATGACCATGCAGTGGACAAAACAAACGTTTTACGACAAAAGTAATAAAGCAGAATTGTTTTCGAAAAATAAGCTAAAAGCTAAACAATATTCATCTAGGATCCAAAACATCTGGACCAAAAAAGGCAATATAATCAATGATCCTGAAAGTATTTGTTCGGAGTTCAGAGACTTCTACAAGTATCCATCCCTTTACAATTTATTGGTTGGGAGATGTGTTGGGATCTCAGTTGTCTACAGATATCGATTCATTCCAAACTAAATGTAATCTCAGTAAACTCTCACTTGAATATGTTACACCTTTGCAATCTCCAATTATGTCTCTGGAGATCTCTTACGCAATTATTATCTCTTAAGGGAGGTAGGGCTCCTGGTCCAGATGGATTTTCAAATCTCTATTATAAAAAAATTGCTACAGTACACAGTAGTTCTCTTTCCGCAATGTACCATATAACCTTCTAGAAGGCCATGCCCCCTCCCCACACCCCCTTGGTTTAATGCTGCAAACAACAATAGGGGTAATCCCCAAAGACGGTAGAGACCCTTTTAATTGTTCCAAATATAGACCAATATCCCTCTTGAATACAGATATTAATGCCTTGAGTGAATGACAGTAGAATGACAGTGGGTGGGTGGATGAATGATAGTGGGTGGGTGGATGAATGACAGTGGGTGGGTGGCTGAATGACAGTGGGTGGGTGGATGAATGACAGTGGGTGGGTGGGTGGATAAATGACAGTGGGTGGGTGGATGGATGAATGACAGTGGGTGGGTGGATGAATGACGGTGAGTGAATGAATGACAGTTTGAATGACTGTGGGTGGGTGAATGTTGAATGTGGGTGGGTGGGTGAATGTTGAATGTGGGTGGGTGGGTGAATGACGGTGGCTGGGTGAATGACGGTGGGTGGGAGACAGTGACTGGGTGACAGTGACTGTGTGGGTGGGAGACAGTGACTGGGTGACAGTGACTGGGTGGGTGGGAGACAGTGACGGTGACTGGGAAACAGTGACTGGGTGAGTGGGTGAATGACGGTGGGTGGGAGACAGTGACTGGGTGACAGTGACTGGGTGGGAGAGAGTGACTGGGTTACAGTGTCTGGGTGACAGTGACTGGGTGGGAGAGATTGACTAGGTGACAGTGTCTGGGTGGGAAATAGTGACTGGGTGGGAGAGAGTGACTGGGTGACAGTGACTGGTGGGAGAGAGTGACTGGGTGACAGTGACTGGGTGGGTGGGTGACAGTGACTGGTTGGGTGACAGTCAGTGACTGGGTGGGTGACAGTCAGTGACTGGGTGGGTGACAGTCAGTGACTGGGTGGGTGACAGTCGGTGACTGGGTGACAGTGACAGAGGGTGACAGTGGGTGACAGTGACTGGGTGGGGTGACAGTGACTTGGTGGGGTGACAGTGATAGGGTGGGGTGACTTACCTTGACCAGGTGGGTGCAGCTTGCTGTCGGACGCTTCCCCCTCCTGCCCCCGAACGCTTCCCCCTCCTGCCCCCGAACACTTCCCACTCCTGCCCCTGATATCCCCGCGGCAGCTGCCCGGGACGGGAGGTGGGCTTGGGGTGGGGCACGGGAGGAGGACTTGGGGGAGCACGGGAGGTGGGCTCGGGGGGGGGCCATGAGAGGTGGGCTCGGGTGGGGGCCATGGGAGGTGGGCTCGGGTGGGGGCCATGGGAGGTGGGTGTGCGGGAAGCTGGCCGTGGGGGGGAGCAGGCCGCAGAGGAGCTTATACTTCCCCCTCCGTCTCACGTTGGGTGCGGGGGAGAGCAGGCCGCAGAGGAGCTTGTACTTCCCCCTCCGTCCCACGTTGGGTGCGGGGGAGAGCAGGCCACAGAGGAGCTTGTACTTCCCCCTCCGTCCCACGTTGGGTGCGGGAGGGAGCAGGCCACAAAGGAGCTTATACTTCCCCCTCCATCTCATGTTGGGTGCGGGGGGGGGAGAAGCAGGCCCTGCGCATGCGCCCCGGGACCGCGGGGAATCGCCACCATTTTTTTTAAACTTTTTTTTTTTTAATATTTAATTAATTAACTGGCGCCCGGCCGTGCAGGGGGCCCGGACGGGGCCCAGGACACCAGTGCGCTTTGTCCCCCGCTGTTGGCGGTCCTGCTCGGGTGGCGTCTCCCGCCGAGGTTTCCCTACCTGGGGAGGAAGGAGATCTGTTCTATGGGTGTATTATCTTCAGCTTTGCTGTAAGTAGGATTTCAATTTTACTCCTACCGGATGACTCTGTTCTACCTATGTCCCAAGCCTACTTGGTCAGAATATATTCACTAAGTCATTTCATTGGAGGCACCGGCTGTTTGTTTTTTATTGTTAATAAAAAATGAGTTTTAATACTAGTGTAGATGAGCGGGGGGTCTCCGGAGCAGAACCGCATTTATTTCAGGTCCAGAGAGCCCCTACTTCCCGAGATACAGGCCCTATTATGGGGTGCCAGAATCTCCTATGCATTTAAATGACTCATGTCACGTGACTGTGGGAATAAAATGTATAGGAGATTCCGGCACCGAATAACGAGGCCTGTATCTTGGTAAGCAGGGGTTCCTGGACCTGAAATTAACGCGGTTCTGCTCCGGAAACCCCCTGCTCATCTACACTAGTATTAAAATTTATATTAAAACAGCTTGATTACCTTAGCGGCTGATAGGTCATATTAGTTCAAAAGGATGTGACGTCACTTTAAGGGATGATGTCACATCCTTTTGAACTAATGTAATCTATCACATGGTACAGCAACCAATGGGGTTGTCTTCAATCCCATTGGCTATAATAACGTGATATATCCATGTGGTTTTAAGGATGTGACATACCACCCGTGAAGATGACATCACATCCTTAAAAAAAAAAAAGAAGAGGTGGGCACATGATACAGCGTCCTATCGGATTGGAGCTGTACCATCTGACCATAAAATGGGACATCACAGGCCATATATAAGGCCTATACGTCTCATTTTACATCAAGAAGCCGACGAGAGAACATCCTGTTGTAGATTAACTATGGGGTTTTGGATTGACAGATGAAGAAAGAAGACGGTGATAGAAGATGAAAGAAAGACGATTTTTTTAAACTGATGCTGGTCTTAAAGGTGAATGGCGTTGGATTGTGGGTGATGACGTCGCGGTACGACAGCTTGCAGATAAAACGGGATTCGGAAGGTGAAGACTTCCAAAGGTAAGTAAATTATTAAATGTATGTAAATGTCTTTTTTCCTGTTTTTTTTATTGTATTTATTTGTTTTTATGTTTGTGATTGCCCAATGACTGATAATGTATTAATCTGTGCCCCATTAAGGTACAGATAAATACAGTGACAACCAATGCATTTTTTGGCAAATGCTTGTTTTGAATTGATAGTAATTTTTTCTATTTCTTTTTATTGTTTCGATTCCATTGTTTGGAATTTGAATGGCTGCTTTTAGTACATTTTAGGATTGGTTAGCGTTTTAAATTAATTATTTGTTTTGTTGGCTATTGGTTTAAATTAATTAATTGTTTTATTGACTAGTGTTTAAAATTTGATTAATTGTTTTGTTGTTTAGTAATTTTATTTATTAAATTGATTGGTTGGCTACTGCTTTTATTAATTTATTTAATTGTTTGGCTAGTGCTTTTATTTATTTAATTGGTTGGCTAGTGCTTTTATTTATTTAATTGGTTGGCTAGTGCTTTTATTTAATTAATTGAAGTGTTTAGGTGCTTGTGTACATCTTTTATTCTTGTGTATTTTTGGCCTTCATGCTTTTTTATTAGGATGACCATTTACTGCTAAAGTGGCTTATCATACCTTGTAGAATTGATATAAGTATGTTCCTGATGTGCAAATCCTGTGTAAAAGACTGACTCTGGCCTTGTAGAATTGATATAAGTTAGTATGTTTGAATATAAGAAGTGTTTTTTTTTTTTCTCCCTCTTAACTCTGTGCTGTTAATTGACCAACTACACTACCGACACGTTTTATCCGAGCATGGCTAGCACCACAAGCCGGGGGATGCCCCGGCGTGCTAGCCGCACTCCCTCAGTGTGCCGCGCATCACCATTGCGCGGTCACGCGTCATCGGGTGCCTGCGCCCCCTGCACGCGCGTCCAGGGCTCCCCGAGGGAGCCCTGGTGTCCCGCGATGTGGGGGACGGCGGCAAGGGGATCCGGGGGACCCGGCGTACCCGGCAGTGGGAGGGAGAGCGCCCCAATCGGAGGGCGCTCTTCCGCTGCTTCGGCGCGCGCCCGGCACCCTCCGGCGCGCGCCAGGTTACTGCTGCGGCCGAGAACGGGCAAATGCTCGAATAAACTCGGCCGCAGCAGTAGAACAAGCTGATTTATTGGGATGGGGGGAGTCATGTGACTGCTTTATCTGTATAATACCAATACCTTTCCTGCATCTTTGCAGGAACTGCATTAGGCATTAGACAGTGAGGCATTTAAAGTGAGCTTTTTAAGTGATAAATACAGTTAGACTATAGTTTGACTAGAGGTGACTGGGGACTGGATCTACTGCAAACTCTTTTACTCAAGACAACAAACGGTAAGCTATTCAGATCACACTATGATCCCAAGCTTGCTAACCTGCCTATTTCAACCTCCCACCCCTTTACAACTTATTTACTGCAGTCTCTCCCAAAACTGACTGCACAATACACTGAAACCCTGAACTGACTCTAGCATTGCAATACAGCTAAACATTTGACAAGGAACAGGCACACACCTGCTGTTTAGTCTGCTCACACTCACTCTGCTCACAACAGCTCCTTGCAGCACTGCCTACCTCTGGCATCATGAACCCGCTATGTATTTTAACTTTTTTCTTTCTCCTGGCCTCATGGAGATGTTACTCCCTCTACCCACTACAAACTCCTCCATCCTGGCCCACACCCAACATCACCATACACCCTGGACTACTCAGAAGCCTTGCTCTATCTACTGAATGTTGGTGGAGAACTCTAAAAACCAGAACATCAACCACTGCTCACTCAAATGGCAAACACCACAAATTTACAACTTGCAAACAACTACCCAAATTTCTACTCATACTGTTACTCTCTTTAGCAGGTGATATTGAACCTAACCCAGGTCCTCCCATTTCAGCTCTGTCCCATGCCCCTGAGAATTCCACCTTTAAATTCCAAAAAGGGCTATCTGTCGCCCATATAAACATCCGGAGCCTGCTGCCCAAACTGGACGAACTAAGGGCATGGTGCCTTATGCATAAACCCAAAGCCATCGTTCTTACAGAAACATGGCTATCCCCTAAAACCCCTGATGCAAATATTGCCATTCAGGGATACTCCATTTTTAGGAGAGATAGGTCAAAGAGAGGAGGAGGGGTGTTATTTTATATTGCAGACACTTTACAATTTACACTGTTAAATTGCCCACCAAGCCCACCCTCTTTTAAAATTCTAGTTGTCAAAATCTGCCTCCCCTTTTCTAAGCCCATCTTGCTTGCTGGCATCTACCGCCCCCCTAAAGCCCCTCTACAATCCCTGACTGATATCACCCAATTTCTTGGCTCCATTTCCTCTCTGAATGAGAAGAGTGAGCTGCTAGTTCTTGGGGATTTCAACTTCAATTGGCTTGACCCTAAAAACCACAAAATCCAGATATAACTCAAGTCACTTAACCTATCGTAACTCATTTCCCAACCCACACGGATAAACCTGAAATCGCATAACCATTCCTTGCTAGACTGGATTCTCTCCTCAAACCCCAGCAGAATCCAATCCTCTGGCATCCTTCCTGATATTTTCAGTGACCATGCAATAGTGTACTGTGTAAGAAAAATTAAACCGCCCCATTCAAGCCCTAAAGTTCTCCTCACTAGAACATTTAAAAACTTTAACCCACAACAGTTTCTGGATGACCTTACCAACTGCCCATGGCACGAATCGATTTAATTCCCGACCCTGTTTCTGCTCTCGACTATTTCCAATCCGAGTTCTTAAAACTCTGCGATACCCATGCTCCACTACGCAAAATAAGGGTACGGGGGGGCCACCTTCCATGGGTTACACCTGACCTTATAGCACTCTACCAGTTCAGGGATGCCTTGTGGAAAAGCTACAAAGTAACTGGCACTACCAAGGATCTCAATCACTACAGATGCATGCTGAACATGTGCACAAGGCAAACAAGGCATGCAAAAGCACAATATTACTCTGACAATCTCCACCAGAATACATCAAACCCAGCTAACTTCTGGAAGGTTATCAACAATATATTCCAGCCTCCTAACCATCAACAACCAAGTAATATCACTAAGGGCGATATTACTCTGACAAACCCCACTGACATTGCAAATGCATTCAATGATTATTTTGTGGGGTGTGCCACTAACTTATTAGTGAAACGCAGCCCAAACCACGAACCTGAATCTCATCCTGGGAGTACCCCTACAGTCCCACCCCCTCCCAACACTGCCCACAATTTTCAATTTGGCCCAGTATCTGAAGAGGAGATTATACAAGCGCTCCTAAAACTAAAACTAAGCAGCCAATGTGGACACGACTTACTACAATCTAGGTTCCTACGACTTGGTGCCCCAGCCATTGCCAAACCAATTGCGTCTATAGTCAACTCTATCCTGTCTGCAGGCCATATCCCTAAGACCTGGAAAACTGCCAGAGTTGTCCCAATCTTCAAAAGTGGGGACAAAAACACTGTCTCAAACTACAGGCCAATCTCACTTCTCCCAATTCTATCCAAAGTCATGGAAAAATGTGTCCACTCCTAATTAAGCGATTTCTATACCAAGACAAATTTCCCTAGCCAATTCCAATCTAGGTTTCGTCCCAAACACTCCACCGTAACTACCCTGCTAAAAGTTTGCAATGAAATCCAGTGTGGAATGGAGTGGGGACAACTCACTGGTGCAGTATTCCTAGATTTTGCAAAGGCTTTTGACACAGTTGATCATGCTATCCTGCTTAACAAACTCGGGAGCTCTGGAATAGGGAAACATGCTTTAAACTGGTTTCAGTCCTACCTATCAGGAAGATCCCAACATGTGTCCATCTCAGGCTCTAACTCCAACCCCCTGGATATCACCTGTGGTGTCCCGCAAGGCTCTGTTCTGGGGGCCCTACTCTTCTCAGTGTTCATTAATGATCTTCCAACAGTTTGTAAGGAAGCCTCAATACACATGTATGCAGATGACACAATCCTATATGCACACAGCCATAGCCTCTCTGACCTTCAACACATACTTCAGTCTGACTTTTTGAGACTCGAAAACTGGATTTCCCAAAACAAACTGTTTTTAAACACTGACAAGACTGTAACAATGGTATTTGGGACCAAGACTAAATTTGTAAAGCTTCCAGTGACTGAGCTCCTGATTAGAACCAACGCTAACACCACCCTAACACCTGTCACTAGTTTTAAATGCCTGTGCTTATGGTTTGACTCCCACTTAACATTCGGGATGCACATTGATACCCTGACAACCAAGACCTATGCCAAACTAGGGGTACTTTACTGGAACAAATCCTCCCTAAGTCTCCTGGTCAGAAAGCGTATCGCACAGCAGATGCTAATGCCAATAATTGACTATGGAGACATAGTATATGGCTCGGCTCCTCAAACCCACCTTAGCAAACTTGACACCCTCTACAATTCAATTTGTCGTTTTGTTCTCCAATGCAACTACAACACACATCACTGCGAAATGCTCAAAGAACTAGATTGGTCAACACTAGAGTCTAGGCGCAAAGTTCACCTTTCCTGTCTTGCCTTTAAATTCTTCATGGGCAAGCTACCCAGCTACCTGAACAAGCTCCTCACCCCTACCACTTGCAGCACGTATCACCTGAGATCAGACTCCAAAACACTATTCATGGTCCCAAGGCTCAACAAAGTATCCGGACGTTCCTCCTTCTCCTTCCGTGCACCCCAAAACTGGAACAACCTACCAGAGACTCTCACATCCACCACCAGTTTAAGTTCTTTCAAATCTAACCTGGTCTGTAACCGTTTCATAAGCTCATAATATATATTTTCTTTAACTGTGCACGCAATGTCTTGTATATAATGTATACCCTGTTCATTTATGTAACTGTACTTGTAACCATGTATTATTTGTTTTACTCTGTGCCCAGGACATACTTGAAAATGAGAGGTAACTCTCAATGTATTACTTCCTGGTAAAATATTTTATAAATAAATAAATAAATACCCATATTATATGGGTATGATGTACCGCAATGCCAATCAATGGGTAGAGGGTGGGTATAGTGATCCCGGGGTGGGTGGTTTGGCCTCCCGGGTGGGTTAACCCCTTAATTACTATAGTAGTTATTAAGCCGCTAAAGTGATTAAGGGGTTAGAAGCCATTAGATTGTATTTTTTCATGTATTCTTTCTGGTAACGGAGGACATGGACCTTGAGTATGATTATAAGGATGCCCTTAATGATGATAGGGTTAAGTAGAAAATTGTATTTACTTTATTTATTCTGGCTGGCTAATGTTTTATTTTATAATGGGCAAATGAGCTATTAACCATATCTGGATAATAGTTATTTTGCCCATTACTGTACTGTATGTGTTGGAGGAGGGGGTGTGTGTATTTATTTCAATGTATTGCACATTTTTTTGGCCACAGGATTGGTACTGTAGGCCAACAGGGACCCATGGGGACCACCTGAGGACCCCTCGATACCCGTGGGGACCACCCGAGGGCCCCCTAACACCCACGGACACCGGCGGCCTCTGGTATCAATCATGTGGGGTAGAGGAGGTGGGTATTAGTTATTATTTGTGGAGTGGGTGAAGGGGGTATTTGGTCCTTGGTGGGTAGCGGGAGGGATTATACCCTTCATTGCCTTATCGGTTAGCCGCTAAGGTAATGAAGTTGCCTGTAAATGCATTTTTATTGCATGGGATTCATACCGGGGCTTTCCGGTGCTGAAATTAATGGATATCAGCTCCAGAGACTCCCAGCATCAATCCAATGCAAAAAAACCCCATTTTTGTTCTAAATCCTGTCTCACCGCCTTTCAGCAGCTTCTCACCAGCATCACACCAACTTTTCCTGGCGTGAGGATTTTGGGAGAAACGCGCCATTCTAGAGCCGCGATAGGTCTCGATAACCTAATAGTGGCTACTAGAATTGCACGTGTTTCAGAACCTGCCGATATATGGCTTATCGCCGCTCACCCGGCGATTTTTTTTATGACGGCTGAAATTTTTGGTGATGCATGCCTTTATCGCCCACTTATTGAGGCTTACTGAATAGCAGTTGGCATTTTGGGCGATAAGCAATCGATAGATGGCTTATTGACGCTTATAGCATAGGCCCCATAGACTAGACCAATTAGAAACACTCCACAAGAGCAACCCAACAAAACAAATATATTCCCAAATCACACATAACGGAGGCAGATTGAACCAATGTGTTACCTTTAGAGCTGAGATGACCATGCAGTGGACAAAACAAACGTTTTACGACAAAAGTAATAAAGCAGAATTGTTTTGGGAAAATAAGCTAAAAGCTAAACAATATTCATCTAGAATCCAAAACATCTGGACCAAAAAAGGCAATATAATCAATGATCCTGAAAGTATTTGTTCGGAGTTCAGAGACTTCTACAAGTATTCATCCCTTTACAATTTATTGGTTGGGAGATGTGTTGGGATCTCAGTTGTCTACAGATATCGATTCATTCCAAACTACATGTAATCTCAGTAAACTCTCACTTGAATATGTAACACCTTTGCAATCTCCAATTATGTCTCTGGAGATCTCTTACGCAATTATTATCTCTTAAGGGAGGTAGGGCTCCTGGTCCAGATGGATTTTCAAATCTCTATTATAAAGAAATTGCTACACAGTAGTTCTTTATCCGCAATGTACCATATAACCTTCTAGAAGGTCATGCCCCCTCCCCACACCCCCTTGGTTTAATGCTGCAAACATCAATAGGGGTAATCCCCAAAGACGGTAGAGACCCTTTTAATTGTTCCAAATATAGACCAATATCCCTCTTGAATACAGATATTAAGTTGTATGACAAAATGATTCCAGATAGTCTCAATTCAATTTTATCTGAGGTGATTGACCCAGACCAGGTGGGCCTTATTAAAGGAAGACAAGCTTTGGATAATACCAGACGCATCATCAACCTCACTCACACACATAGCGTGACACGAAGTCCCCAGCCTTCCAGTAGCTCTGGAAGACGAAAATGCCTTTGGCCATTTTAACTGGTGGTTTTCAGTACTGTATGTTTGCCACCCTAAAATCAATGGGATTCAGCACAAAAATAATAGAAAGTATTAAGATTTTCTATAATTCTACATCAGCCATGGTCAAGATCAATGCCATTGTCTCCTCTCCATGTCCCATATAAAATGGAACCCGACAGGAATGCCCTTTGTCCCTATTTCTCTTTGCCATATCTATCAAGCTGCTAAATTACAAATAATTCCAACATCTCTACAATCCAGGTAGCTAATAAGGAATTTTAAATTTCTCTTTTTGCAGACGATGTTATACTATCTCTCACCAAACTCTTAATTTCTCTCCCCAATCTGTTTGAATCATTAGACTCTTTTCGTAAAATTTCGGGATACAAAATTAACAGTACAATATTTACCTAGCCATATGGTTAAACTTATCCAAATTAATTTTAAATGCGACCCCCACCCCCCCCCCCCCCCAAATTTTAATATTTAGGAATTTACCTCACAAGAGATTATGATACGCTCTATAAATATAATTATGTCTCACTCTTCAAGCAAATCCATAAAGATCTATGTAATTGGGAACCATATCCAATATCCTGGTTTGGCAGGTCTACAACAATTACAATGAATATCCTTCCTGGGATTCTTTATTTTTTTTTCAAAACACTTCAGGTTCAAATTCCAGAAAAAGAGTTACAAAGACTTCAGAATAGAATTTACTGCCTTATCTGGCCAAAGAAAAAGCAGAGAGTCAATAGAAATATTTTATATCACCCCAAAACAGAAGATGGATTATCTCTCTGTGAGATAAAGAGGTACTGTAAAGCCACTCATTTAGGGCAACTAATTAGCTGGCATAGTGATCCAAGGGGAAAAAGATGGGTAGAACTAGAGGCTCTAACTTGTAGAAAATACTTTGGATAGAGAAAAAGTCTAGAGCACAATTTATATATGATAACCATATTGTAGCCTTTTCAGGCAATTTATGGGATGCTTTAAAATGTAAAAATAATTTTACGGACTCTTTTACTATGATGTACCCCTTATCCTCTAAATCCACTTTCTCGCCAGGATACAACTGAAACCGTCCAAATTTTTGGCTCCAACAAGGGATTACTAGAGTAAAACATGTGATGGATTCCAGTACTGTACCAACAAGTCATGTCCGACTTTACAGTAAATACCAAATGTTGAAATTTACAAATATTTACAAATCGGGCATCTCATTCAAACTAAATATAAGAAGAGTATGATTTTAGAGCTGATCGTGTTTGAATCCTGTTGTAATTCCCAATCCTTAATTAAGGGAGTCACCTCTGAACTATACCATGTAATACGCCCTATTACCGCCCCCCCCCCCCCCTCCCTCCACTAGAAATAGATGACAGGAAGGACATTTGGGAGGCAGCAGACAAAAACTTTACATGTGTTGTAGTAATAGAAAATAATTACAAGTTTATATATATATATATATATTTCACCCCTGTCAATTTGAATTCAATCTATCCCACTGTCCTACTGTATGTAGGTGGGAATGTGGTAGCCAAGGCTCCATCTTGCATATCTGGTCACAATGTCCCAAGATTAAACCCCTATTGGACAAAATCCTGAATTTTCTAGAAGACTTGCTTGGTCTCCAAATCCCCAAGGATCCTCTTCTTTTGATTCTAGGTGCTCCAATCCCCAGCTCAAACAATATTGAATTTAAGTTAATCACCCATATTTTAAATGCCACGTTGCTCTAAAGCCCGTTTCTGGAAGCATAAGAAACCCCCCATGGACTGCTTCGGGTGCCCTTGGCCTTGAGTGGAGGTCCACGGTACATCCTGAGGGTGATGCCCCAAGAAGTGAGCTGTGTATGCTGTAACATCTGCCAGAGCACTAAATAAAGTGATCCTGTTGAAATGTATCCTCTTGCCTGAGACTGCAATCTATCAGGGGGAGTGGAAGTGAGATCTCCTGCAGCGATTGTCTCCACATCCCGGGAGCCTGCAAAAGATGGAGGCGCTAACACAGAGAGAGAATCAGATCTGCCCTACATCTTGCATTCCATTGGATCGCTCCCTGTTAGTTCTGAACTTTCGGTCTTTGTAGATCATCGTGCTAGGACAAAATTGATATGCCTGTGTAGCCCTGGCTGGTTTTGGGCTATAAGTCTGCCCTCCTCCTGGCAGTAATCCCTAGTAAGGGTAGGTTTCCAGGAGTAATCACGTGTTTTCCCCACACCTTGCAGCCCAGTGAGTCAGAGAAGGTAGTGCAATCAGGCCTGTTGTCCAATCAGGGACAGGGGGATGGTTCTTACTGGAACTGACTTAAGGTACTGCACTTCCTCTATTTAGCCGGTTGCCTCTCCCGTGAGAGAGGTGTAGTCTCTCCAAACTAGTGAGCAGGGCTCTGCTTACTGGGTGCGATCCCTGCGTGGAAAGGTGGAAGACTATTCCCCTTACCCTACCAGGGGGTAAGGGAAGAGCAAGGACTGATCCTGGTGACCAGTGGCCAGGAGTGTAGGTCCAGGGACATCCTAAAGGTGAAGACCTGATTGCTAAGAATTGACTCGGTGTAAGGTGTACACTGTCCTTGATTGTGTGAGAGAGCAACCAGAATAAAGATCATCTGTTTCCACATTCTTCTTGCCTGAGTCTGAAATCTATCAGGAAGAAGAAGAGGTAGTTCTCCTGCAGTGATTTCTTCCCACATCTCTGGGGGCTGCAAGAGATGAAGGCGCTGTCACCGTGAGTACAATTCGGGCAAGACCTCAGAAGTCTGTCTTGACCTTCCCTATAACACCAGGCTGGAGACTTTGGGCCCCCTGTTACCAGCAGGTATGCACCACACTAAGAGCAGCTTTCCCATTGATAGACCCTATATGAGATTGGGTGAGGGAAACAAGATTACATTTTGAGGCGCTGCTCAGATTCAGACCGGGGGTGCCCGAACTCAGTAAATATGTCGTTCTCATTATCATTACCATCCCGCCAAGAGGTGTATGAAGGGGCATTAAAGGGGCAAGTCCTGCCTCTACACAACCTTGCTGTAGGAGGACGAGTTCCTGCTGACACTCCCTCCTGTGATATATGTTTAATATTGGGTCAGTACCCAGGCCTATGGGATGCAAAAGTCCTAGGCCGCTGCATAGATGCAGACGGAGTGTGGTGCTCAGTGTTAGTGAGGGGCGGACAAGATTTAATGCAAGAAGGAGCCCGTCCAAATGATGGCTCCATGGAACCCTCAATAAAGGGTGGTGTCCCATTATCTACCCTGAAATGCCGGGAAAACCCGAGCTCCACACCCGCGAAATGAGTTGCTCAGCGCAGAGCCAGGACCACTCCCTGCTAATGTGTGCCCCTCCTCTGGAGTCCACCAGGGGGAGGGAGCACAGTGAGTCTCAATCCGTAATTTATGTCCACACTATGGGAAGTACAGGATGCAGAGAACCACATCCTCAGTTGTATGGAGTTTGGCCAGCAGAAGGACTGTATGTAACATTTCTTTTGTGCCCGTGCTTACAGAAATACCTTAATCTCTCTGGTGGTATGGACTTTGATCCCTATCAGCGACCAAGAGGGGTTCAGGAAGTGAAAGTGGAAGGAAAAAGGTACATCAGATGCCTATGCCCCAAGTGTGATTTTCCAGATGGTGAATTGACCTGGGGAGACAAGAGTGCCTACTGCGGAGCACAGTTCCTGAAACCCACGCTGCTGCGGCTGACGGAATTCGCAGAAGACTGACCCCTCTACCAGGGCGATCGATGCTGCTACGAACCAACCTACCTCGATCACCGAGGCTTCGGAGGGCCCGTGCGTTCTAACCGTCGTTTCAGACTTGGTTCCAGACTCGGTTCCAGAGCCAGAACCACAGATGCCAGAACCACAGATGCCCGAACCACATATGCCCGAACCACAGATGCCCAAACTACAGATGCCAGAACCACAAGGTAAGGTGACTGCCCAGGAAAAGTTGGGAGCGCTTCCTCTAGTGGTGCAGGAGCAGGACCGCTCACTGCCGATAGCCATCTGTGAATGCGAGGTGCCCTGACACTATTCCCCTGCGGAGGTGTCCCTACCCCCATCTTCTTCTACTGATAACAGTAGTCAACCATCCGTGGTAATGCGTCAGCCGACGGACCACCCAAGTGAAACTGAGGACAAGAAACTCTTTACCTCAGTTACAGCGGACCGTGCTGTGGGCCTGTGGTAAGTGTGGATCAGTGTCCACAGTCTACCTGCTGACCGGAGAGTCGAGTGGGCCCTATCGTGATGTCCAGTGCAGTGGAGGTGATTTTGGACAGCGTTCCAGATGACCTAACAACCGTTAGCAGCCAGCGGAGCGGTCAGGCACCAAACCGTTACTCCCTGCAAGCTGCAATGGAAGTACCCAGTGAAGAGGCCCTGCTCGGCGCTTACTTCTAAGTGAAGGATCCCCAAGCACGTCTGTATCAAGACCTTGATCTGCATCCAGATTTCATGATGTCCCCAGAAGACGGCACTTCTGAAGCAACTGCTGGAGCGAGCCAGGACTGTGTTGAAGGAAAATATAGGGTATGACCCCAATCTACCGAGGCTACTAACCAGGCACTATGGAGTATGACTCTTGATAGAAGATTGGCACCAGTTTAATAAGCAATATGTAGATAAGTAGATAATCAGGGTGCCTCCGATACTAACTAAGGGAGTGGGGCACTGGAAAACTTGATAGAGGTACGAGGGGACACCACCCGAAGGGCGCCCCCAAGTAAATCACAGCCCGGCTACCAATAAAGCCTCACCTGTCTCCCCTGTGTACCGCGTGGAGGTCCTCTGAAAGCCGTTCCTGTTTGCACCGGGAAGATCCTCTGGCAGCTTGCTCCGTAGGCTCTGTAGGCTGGTATCCCGCTGCTACTGGTGTCTGCGTGCTCCAACCGGATATGACATCACGAGTGAAAAAAGTTGAATACTTCCGTGGTTCACAGCACCTTCCACAGCCAACGTATGTATATAAAAAAACTTTATTAACAACCAGCAACGGACATCAGCATGATCACTCTGACGCGTTTCGTCCAGATATGGACTTTTTCAAAGAGTGCTGTCTATGCAAAATGTCCATCTTCATATAGGGGGTGACCCAAATCAGCCACCAATCATCTCTCGGGTAAACCTTAAACCCCACCTACATATAATTAATTGGATGATTTGCTACAACACGTCACTCCCTACATGAGTGGGCATACAAAAAATACAAAAATTACATACATTATTAAACAATATTAAAAAGCAGCATAAATGATGCTAAGTAAAGTTAAAAACATACAAAGCTCAATGTTCGAATACTGGTATCAGAATAGATATTTAATAAATAACTAAGGATTTGATCGGTGGATAGTGGATAGTGGGAATTGATTACTTCAATGAAAAAAATAAAATAAATTCAATATATATCATGAGATTAAATTACATAACATATAGATATAATAACAACTATACAAGGTGTGGATAATTAACAGTATTATCTTTAGCATCATTTAATGATGTTTCATACCTCCCAATATAACTGTACCTGTAACAGGGTGCACACCATGAACACCCCTCCACAAAGGGCCTTTACCCCACCAAGAAGTGCTTGAGCTCCCAATCCTGGTTGATTCCGGCCGGATGGAGTGTGTTCAAGGTGTACACCCAGTACATTTCTTGTTTATTAAGTATACCTTCCCTATATCTGCCTCTAGCATGACAGGGTATATGTTCAATGGCGGTATAGGAGAAATTGGTTATTCCTCCTTTAGGACATCTAGAAAAGTGTCTAGGGACAGGGTGGGAGGTATCATTTCTTTTAATTAACCGTACATGTTCTGCAATGCGAGTTCTGATAGGCCTTATTGTGCGTCCTACATACATCTTATTGCAACCACATCTTAAAAGATATATGGTATAGCCGTATTGCAATTTAGAAAGTCATTGATAAAATACTTTTTTCCATTTTGTTCAGACATAACAAATTTAGTACTGTGGACATACTTACACAGAGAACAATTTCCACATGCAAAAAAGCCTTTAGGGATTCCTTTTATTTTGTTGGAATTAGAATTGGACTGGAAGTGACTAGGTGAGAGGTGCGATGCTAGTGTTTTGGCCTTGCGGAATGTGAATCTCGGCCCATTTTTTGTATATTCTGCAATATCCCTATCAAGTGACAGCGTATGCCAATGCTTATGTATGATATCACATATCATACTAGAGGCGGATATAGGGAAGGTGTACTTAATAAACAAGAAATGTACTGGGTGTACACCTTGAACACACTCCATCCGGCCGGAATCAACCAGGATTGGGAGCTCAAGCACTTCTTGGTGGGGTAAAGGCCCTTTGTGGAGGGGTGTTCATGGTGTGCACCCTGTTACAGGTACAGTTATATTCGGAGGTATGAAACATCATTAAATGATGCTAAAGATAATACTGTTAATTATCCACACCTTGTATAGTTGTTATTATATCTATATGTTATGTAATTTAATCTCATGATATATATTGAATTTATTTTATTTTTTTCATTGAAGTAATCAATTCCCACTATCCACTATCTACTGATCAAATCATTAGTTATTTATTAAATATCTATTCTGATACCAGTATTCGAACATTGAGCTTTGTATGTTTTTAACTTTACTTAGCATCATTTATGCTGCTTTTTAATATTGTTTAATAATGTATGTAATTTTTGTATTTTTTGTATGTCCACTCATGTAGGGAGTGACGTGTTGTAGCCAATCATCCAATTAATTATATGTAGGTGGGGTTTAAGGTTTACCCGAGAGATGATTGGTGGCTGATCTGGGTCACCCCCTATATGAAGATGGACATTTTGCATAGACAGCACTCTTTGAAAAAGTCCATGTCTGGACGAAACGCGTCAGAGTGATCATGCTGATGTCCGTTGCTTGTTGTTAATAAAGTTTTTTTATATACATACGTTGGCTGTGGAAGGTGCTGTGAACCACGGAAGTATTCAACTTTTTTCACTCAGGACTGTGTTGAGACCACTCTGGTAATTATTGCCTCCTCCAGATGCAAAATGGAGCATTCTATTCGCCATGTGGTGAACCGAGGGAAAGGTCAAGGCCTCCCTGTCCACCGCATCCATGATGCTGATGGCTGGGTAAGGGTCTGGCACAAAGACCACTTGCTGTTCCTTTCACCGGGGGGAGAGAGTAGTTTAGTATCAGAGACTGCAGTACCCGACCATGAGTTTGAAGAGTCTACAGAGGCTCCAGCTTTGGTAAAGGAGACTACCAAGGCAGAGACTAACAGGAGTCAGTGAGGCGCCCTCCCACGATCAGTTAGAGACACCCCACTATGGGTCTCAGCAATCGGCTAAACCTCAGCTGTCCTCAGGTATCAATATGGTTATTAAGTCACGTACAAATTGTGATAGAGTGCCTGTGATAAGTTTACCTATTATACCTTGCATTTTTTATTGTATAACTTATGCTGTGTGACGCTGTCTTCCAAGCGGGGATATTGGTGTTTTCACCAGGGGGAGAATGTAGCCTGTTCCCTCCGGTCCCCCTGTCTCCCGGTTCCCCATCCCTTACCTCCGTGGTTGGTAGGGGCGCTGTAGGGGCGAGCGTGTCGTCGGGGACTCCCGGCGGCATCTGCTGCAGGGCGCAGCCATGTTGGGGTGTTCGCATGTGCAGAGGTTCACACATGCGCAGAACAGCCACGGCGGCCATGTTATGGTTGGCACGAGATCGCATGTACAGGGAGCAGGTGCATGCGCAACAGAGTGAGCGGCGGCGGCCATTACAATGTTGTGCATGTGCAGATAGAGCTAGCAGCGGCCATTGCAATGTCACGCATGCGCAGTGGATATCGCGCATGCAGCAGCAATATTAAAAGAGCTCCATAAGGGACTACAGCCCCCAGAGTGCTTAGGAGCAGGTAGGCCACCTGATGCCAGGGAGCCAATAGGGCTACAGGATTCCCTGAGAGGAGAAATACATTTTGGCGCGCTCAGGACAGGAAAGGCCGTTGAAGCTGGGTAAAGGTTAGGGGAAGTTGTATGTGCAGGGGTCAGGGACCCACTGCACTAGGCCAGGTAATCCCCGAGGCCCCAGCTAGGCCCCAACTCAAGTGCTTAGAGTGTGGCTGCTTTAGGGACAGGCCCTTGGATAGGGAACCTGCCCCTTAGTATTGAGTAGTGAGAGGTCTGGGACCAGGCCTACTTTAGAAGACAGGGAGACTGTCTTCAGGGTGAGACCACTCCTAATGGATAACAGCCCCAGTGGAGTCCAGGATGGCGCAGAGGAGATCGTGGATCGGCGGATCCTTTGTGAAGATATCTGCAGGCCCAGGTGCTGGAGCACCCGGCAGGTATCGTTATAAAGTGCACCAACAAAGTACATACACATTGTAGGCAGCACTGTCTCACACACCAGGGGGGTTAGGTGTTGGACTTTGGGGTGCTGGGACACGGTGTGGGGTTAAGCTTTGCATGGTGCGTGGGCATTTGTACTCTTAGTCATTATAGAGAATAGAGTATTAAGAGTTATCTGTTATATATGTTCAGGGCCATCTTAACAACATTAGGGGGCCCCGGGTAAAGCAGTGCACGGCCCCCTGCCTACACTGTCGCTTCCAGGCTCCCACGCGCTCACTAGCAGCAGGCACCGTAAGTGATGGGAAACAAAAGAAAACAGCGCACAACGCCAAATAGTGAAGCAAATTCAACAATATATTATAGAATTAAAAAGGGGGTAATATATCTGCGTACATAAAAAAGGTTGGTAAAAGGCATGTAGTGTGTATCACACTGTTTACCACTCGGCTGTTAGCTGTAGATTCAGGTGCTTGCTTCCCTCTGCTGCTGCAGCTCAGTTGATTCTGGGGCAGGACGTCAGTCTTTTCACTCCCAAGGGGATTTCCCTTCATGCAGCCAGGTTCAGCAGCTGGTACTGGGGCTCGGTGAAATCGCTCCTGCTTCCTAGCCGATGTGAAGCTGCTCCTGTACCTTGGCAGGTGTATCCTCTGCAGAGAGGTTAAAACGCAGCTTGCTGCTGTCTTCACAGCAGTGGTGGATTCAATAGGGAAGTTTGAACAGTCTTACAGAGTCTCTCACAAGTGTCCAAAACAGCACACAGGATGAAATAAAAACAGGACAGGCCAACACATAGACAAAGGCCAATGTAAGCAGATATAGGGGCCTATGCAGAGAGCAGCGAATTTTCGAAATTCGCCATTTTTTGGAGATAATCGCGCAGAAAACAGCAGAAAATGGAGATTTCCGAAAAACGCGCCAATTTTTCTTTTCTATTTGTAAAACTCGCCTCGCGGCTGGCGAAAACCTCAATCTCGCCAGTTTTACAAATATCCTAATGCAGAGAGCCGCGAACGGCATCTAGCGGCTGTTCGCGCCAATAAAATGGCGCTATTGTCTCCTTTTTCCCTCGCCAGAAAAAATTGGCAAGAAGCGGCCGCTCGCGGCCATTGCAAAGGGAAAAAAAAAGGCGCGCATTTGTTTTTACAAGTTTCTGAAGCGCGCATCTCGCCAATTTAAACTCGCCAGACGCATCCATGTTAAACATAGCAGAATTCGCACTTTTCTGCATATGGAGAATAAAACTCTCCAAAAAAGCTACTTTTTAATAAATTCGCCATTTTTCAAATTCGCTGCTCTCTGCATAGGCCCCATAAGGCAATAGAATGTTACATCCAACTAGTTTCGTAGAATTAACTACTTCTTCAGGGAGCCACCCCTGCGTTTACAGCTGCAGACGCCATTATCCCCAACACGGTTATGTGGCACTTATTATTTAATGTTTAACTATCTCACTGTGGGAGTTGTGGTTTAATTTTTTATAAATTTTTATCACTAAATTGATGGTATAGTCACTGCACTGTATATATTTATACATTTAAACTTTATAGGTAGTTAGGTAGTAGCGCACAGTTTTGTTTTTTGTGTTTACCGTAAGTGATGCACTGCTAGGCTGTGAGCGGTTGTGACGCAAGCCGGGGTGGCGGGCAGAGAGCGAGCGGAGCCGGGGCTCCACTTCCGGGCGGGGAAGAGCGAGCGGTGCCGGGCGGGGGGTGAGCAAGCCGGGGTGCCGGGCGCCGCAGTGGGGGGAGAGAGAGCCCTCCTATCTAGACTTAGAACGGAGATTTTACATTTTTAGCATTGCTGGGTAGGGCGGCCAGATGGCTTGTCCAAAAATACTGGACACAATGGTAAA
This sequence comes from Ascaphus truei, assembly GCF_040206685.1. Taxonomy (NCBI): domain Eukaryota; kingdom Metazoa; phylum Chordata; class Amphibia; order Anura; family Ascaphidae; genus Ascaphus; species Ascaphus truei. The sequence goes on from NC_134488.1 coordinate 10,740,644, forward strand.
AGTTGCGACGCCCCCAATACATATATATATTTAAAAAAAACACGCTCCCGAATACATATAAAATATAGCCCCACCACACCCATACATATAAAATATACCCCTACCACCCCCATATACATATTACATATCTCCCCATCGCCCCCATATATATGAAATATCCCCCCACCACCCCAATACATATAAAATATCCCCAACCTCCCCAATACATATAAAATATCTCCCCACCTACCCAATTCAAAATAAAATATACCCCCACAACCCCAATACATATAAAACATACCCCTACCACCCCCATCCATATAAAATATACCCCTACCACCCCCATATATATTAAATATACCCCTACCATCCCCATATATTAAATATACCCCTACAACCCCCATATATATTAAGTATACCCCCACCTCCACAATACATAGAAAATACCCCCCACCTCCCCAATACATAGAAAATATACCCCCATCACGCCCATATATATTAAATATACTCCTACCACCCCAATACATATAAAATATACCCCCACCACCCCCATATATATTAAATATACTCCTACCTCCCCAATACATATAAAATATACCCCCACATTGTACTTTACTTATCTCCTGCAGGACACAGACAGCACAGGAAAATGTCTCTGGTCCGCCAGGGGGTGGGCTCTGCCCCCGCTGTCCTTTGATTGGCTGTCCTCTACTCCAATCAGGGACAGCACACCGGTCCTCCTTGCTCTGCCCTGCCACCGTCCCGGCCCTCCCTCTCTCTTCCTCCGCCCGCCCTCTCAGCACTTAACGCTCGCCTGCCCTTGCCACTGACCATGCCAGCCCTCGTGCTGCCACTGCCGCAACAGTTTTATACCGGAGGACAGGCAGCAGAATTACCAGGTGAAAACCGGACACTTGGCAACCCTATGGTGGGCACGCATGGGCCGGGCGCGTGGGGCCCCCCTCTGCTGTGGGGCCCCCGGGCAACTGCCCAGCGTGCCCATATGTTAAGACGGCCCTGTCTATGTTACAGTAAAGGGCCTTTATATTTTATACTGTGTGAGTGTGATTTATGTGTTGGGTCCTGTGAGGGGCTCCTCCCACAACGTTGGGATCCCTCACAGGTGGAGGCGCTGCACCGGATTATAAGTACATCACCCCAGGCTCTCCGTGGCGGAGGCTTAGGCCCCTGTGAGCCAACAGGTAAAGGTAGCACCAGTTGCATATTTACAGCATACCCCCAGATCTCACTTAGGGGGGTGGGGAACAGGGCTACACCTGCTATCAAACGGCTTTACTGATATTTCAGCACATGATTTGGAAAAAACTTGATTTTGTTTTTGTATTTTTATTAAAATATGCCAAAAAAAAGCCCCTGGAAATAAGCAGTGTAATGGTAAATTAGCATAATCAAGCATAAAAGATACATTACGACTGTATATAAAAAAACAAAATGGAAATAATATAACTGAAACATTTTACATAATTAAAAAAGATATGACAAGGAAACACCCCATGTCTTTAAATCCACTGTAGGGATGGATACTTGGCCTGGTTCTGGTTTTTAGTCTTAATCATGTTTGAGTCTGAGAAAATCTTAATGGTTTGGAAAGTAAGGTTCTGATTTTACACACCTGTTTTATTAATTAATAATATTTTTTGTATTAATATATATTGTAGCACTGGCAATGTACAAAAAAAACCTCTTCAGGCCTTACTCCTACCAAGTAGAGCTTACAATCTAATTATATTGACTGATGCATAGTTTGATAATGTGGCTTTGCCAATGTCACAAACAGAGCCTGAACTGGAATTGAACCAGGTCCATTCACTTCAAATGCAAAGGCAGTGGCAGAGCTTCTCATATAGTCTTCTCCATGCTGTCCCAGCACTTGCAGCCTGACATGAACCTCAGAACCACCTTGCAGCCCTGTCTGCTATTCCAAGACTTTCAGACCTGATTTGCAACTCATCTTGCTTTGCAGCTCTCTGTGTTATTCTTTGTCCTGTGCCCTTCATGAGATTGCTCGGCCCCCCTGTAGCACAAGCGTTCTCTTACCCGTGCTGTTTTAATGTGCTTTGAATCCTCTGGCATGGTGAGAGCTGCAGAATAAGAATTCAAAGAGCAGAGGAGGACGTTTCAGAGAGCAAAGCGACAGGCTGTTGTGTTAAGAGGCTCTCAGGAGAGAGATAGATGTGCAGAGATAGAAAAAGAATGAAGGAAACAGAGAGAAGGAAAAGACATACTGCACCGACACACTTTATTCGAGCAAATACCCGGTATGTACCTGGCAGATACCTGGAATGCGCCGCTCCTCACCTCTGGCAAGCCCCGTTGCATTTGCCTTCCCAGCCTGGGTTCATGCCTGGCTGATGGGCGGCTGATCTGTTAAATGATAATGATTAGGATTTAATAGGCTGCAATGCTTCGCGTGTCTACCAGATGGCATAAATTCATGAATTGTAATGCAGTATATATATATCTACTGTGCAGTATTGCAGCCAGCGGGAATAAAATGCTTCAATCCCTGCCGGAAAATAACTCAATGCACTCGGGCAGAAAACAGTCACAAACCTCAATACACCCGGGTATACCCGAATTCGTGGGACTAGCCGAGCTCGAATAAAGTGTGTCGCCAGTGTATGGATAGAGACAGGGAAATCTGACAGTCTAACAAGTACCTCTCCCTATTTTAGAAGGGTATGACATTCCTTAAGCTTGGTGATACAGTATGTATGGCATCAGAGGAGTAAGAATGACTGTTGGGGGCTTGGGCATTTCAAGGGTGGGTTAAATGAAAAGATCCTGGCTAAAATGATTTTTCTTATCTCACCTGAACAGGAAGTGCTTTGGAGCTCAATGGTGAGCGTGCATTGACCAAGCTCCCCCAGTTCAGGAGCGTCTGAGCCTAGGGTGGGCAGACAGCCCACCGAACAAACTGGTGGAACTACAGTATATACTGTAACTGCTGGGGTCGGGGCCTGATCTGGCAGCCATTAGACTAGTCAATGACTTTGCAGCTTACTATTGGTGGCCACAGCAGCTATATTTGTAGTGTTGTTTTGTGTCTAAACCACCACACAAAAAAACCTACAAATATCTTCTGAAGTGAGGGGGGAGGAGGGATGACTAGATCCCGTTCAGGTGAGATTTAGATTGCTGCTTTAATACGTCTACTCATCCATTCATGAATCCGTAATTCATTTACTCTACACAAGGATGGCACAAAGGCACCCAATTCTTACTAGACACTCATGAGTTCTCTTTGTTGTAATGTACAGTATATGTACAGTAAACAGCCTACAAGGAAAAAGGGTAGGTTTTAAGTGGTACTCACATGAATGTACTGAATGTAGGATTTAACCCTTTAATTACATGTGTAATTCAAAGATATATATATATATATTCATGACCATAGCATGATATCAGATGCATCTGTTTCAGCCTTTAAACTGTTCCATCAGAGATAGATAGATAGATAGATAGATAGATAGATAGATAGATATAGAGAGAGATATATATCATTACATCATACGATTTATGTGTCTAATAACAACCTTATGCCAATTACATCTTGTAGACCAGGCATTTATAGTAATTCACATTGCCTATATTCCAATAGTCACAGCATGTTGCAATTCAATTCTTGTGATTACTTTGGCCCTAATACCTTGGTATCAGTTAGTTTTTAGTTTTATTGAAGATTTATTGCAATAATCTTTTTGCCAGACCACATTATCATTCATGTTCACATTTTATTAGTTTGTTTTTCACTGTCCTGCACTACATTTGTTGGTGTTTCATTTACTGAAAGTGCCACATTTTTTCATACATAGGTTCTTTATGACTCCCATCTGATTTGCCCTGTTGTTATGGTAGCCAGTTACCGGTGTTCCAAATATACACCATTTTGCTATATTGAGGCAATGACAGGCACATGCATAGCTCCTCACTGAGCTTGGTACAGGCTAATATCCTAATTCAGCCCGTTTTTCTGCATGATCTGTCCGTTTTATTATACTGCCTGTCCGTTCTACTATGCTATCCTGCCTCACAGCGCATACAAGTGGCGTCACGCATGCGCAGATACACTCCCATTGCGAGGGATCGCTTTCACTGCAGGCATACGTTTTATTTATTTATTTCCACCCAGTAAGGGTTCGCGCATGCGCAGTTCGCCCTACTCTGGCTTGCTGTGCGTTCCATTGACTGCAGGCGCCTGTTTTTAAGTTGCTATGGGCGCCGGAGGTCTCTGACTTTCACCCTTGACCTGCGCATGTGGGTGCGTTTCAACACACGGGCGGATCCCTGCGTTTCAGGTAACGCTGGGCTGGTTACAGGTATGGGGGAGTCTAATACATTGTATGTGATGTATTGTGTAATCATTATGATGTGCTGCACCTGTGTGTCATGGGTTTTTGAGGGTATTTATATGTGTTCTAATTCACTCTGTAATCACATCACCTTGATAAAGGTCCCGCACGCGGACCGAAATGTTGGAATGATGTCTTGTTAAATACAATATATTCTTTTGACAACCTTTTGGAGTGCTGCCTTTAATATTCGTCATCACACGGTATCGTATTGCCTAGATAGATAGATAGATAGATAGATAGATAGATAGATAGATAGATAGATAGATAGATAGATAGATAGATAGATAGAGATGGATAGATAGATATAATGGAAATAGCCGTGTTAGTCCAGTTGCGATAGTGCAGAATAAATTAGGTCTCCAGTATATCAGTATCACCGACCTGAGGAAGAGAGGAAGACTCTTGAAAGCTTGTCCTGTGATATAAATTGTTAGTCCAAATAAAAAAGGTATCACCTAATACTGAAGAATTGAAGAATATATATATATATATATATATATGTATCTCTGGTGACTGTGCCTGCTTTTGAATACAACTTTTGATATTACAGTACCAAGTGTGCTGCCTCTTCCTTACTTTGTATTCCCTGGATCTCCTGGTCTGCCTGGTAAGGAGCCTTGCATTATACCTTACTTATGGGACTAGCACCTGCTTACATCTGTATTTGTGTGCCATCTGTTCTCTCACACTATATATATGTCAGGGTCTCCTAGACCTCCTGCCTAGCCATACTTCTTTCCTTGTCCACTGGGTGTGCTGCTGCTTTCTGTTTGCTCTGGGTTCCTCTGTCTGTCTGTCTTCTTGTTGCTCCTCTCTCTGTCTTATAGTTCTGCTTCCTGTTTGTTCCCTTGCCTTTGTTTTGAGTCAGACTCCTATGCACATACTTCTGTCTCTGATCCTGGTCTGTTCCTGTACCAGTCCTGTATCTGATTCTGTTCATAGTAAAGGCCCTTGCTGGTAATCTGGCTTGTCCCTGTTTGTTCCCTGGTCTCAGTCCCTGTTCCCCGGTCTCAGTCCCTGTTCCCCGGTCTCAGTCCCTGTTCTCCGGTCTCAGTCCCTTCTCCCCAGTCTCAGTCCCTGCTCCCTGGTCTCAGTCCCTGCTCCCCGATCTCAGTCCCTGCTCCCCGATCTCAGTCCCTGCTCCCCGATCTCAGTCCCTGCTCCCCGGTCTCAGTCCCTGCTCCCAGACCTGTTCCTGATCCCCTGTCCTGTTCCAGTCTCCTCGTTGCCGACCTCTGCTTGCTACCTGACTAAGCTATATGCCGCCTGCCTCAGACCCCTGCTTGTTACCTGACTACGCTATCTGCCGCCTGCCTCGGACCCCTGCTTGTCACCCGACTATGCTATCTGCCACCTGCCTCAGATCTCTGATTGTGACCCCTACTTTGCTTCTGCTGTTCCGGCCACCGAGATCCTACCCGCCACAGGAGTCTTCCGTGACAGAAAACAAAGGCCACTTCTGGATCTCGCCGGAACTAATTCTCTGCATTCCTGCTTCAGCAGACCCCATCTGCTTGGAGGAAGATAAGTACTTTTTTTTGTTTTTTAGAAATTCCAGTTGGGATCCTAAAGGTTTTGTTGCTGCAAAGGTTTCTGCAGGTTTTTTTGTGCCACTTTCTCCCTGAGAAGAATTCCCTTTTACAAAAAAAAAGCTTTTCCTGCAGTGCCTGTTTTTGCCATTTTCAGACTTGCATTACCTGGCCATGTCTCTGCATTGTGGGTGGGCCACTGCAGATTTTCAGATTCACATTTCTATTTAAGACGGTTACCTTGATTTACTGCTTACCTGGTTGTTCCACTGCTGTTCACAGGGTTCCCATTTCAAAAGACAGGAGTGCTCCCATTATTTTGTTGTTGCATGCAGTGATTTTTTTCCTGCAGACCTTCCTATGATTGGTTCTAAGGTTTCTGGTTTACCTGCAAATTCCCCTGAAGTTTGTTTCTTTGCAACCTATGATATCCCTACGCCCGATATCTAAAGATTCAGATTTAACTGCAGGTTTCTCTGTCTGATATCTCTATGCCTGATGTCTAAAGTTTCAGATTTAACTGCAGGTTTCTCTGTCTGATATCCCTATGTCTGTTGTCAAAAGTTTTGAATCTAACTGCAAGTTTTTCTGTAGTAGTTTCTTGCTGTCTATGATATTTCTATGCCTGATTTCTAAAGATTCAGATTTAACTGCAGGTGTTCTCTGTCTATATGATATCCCTACGCCTGATGTCTAAAAATTCAGATATAACTACAGGTTTCTCTGTCTATGTTTTTTCCTTGCATTTATGATATCTCCGACTGATGCTAAGGTCTCAAAAGGTCAGCGCTCCTATCTTGTGTCTCTCTGTGTCTAATATTTCTGTTGTTCATTCTAATGCTTCTGCCTTAAAGACACATTTCCTCTTTACTGGTTTCTTGGGATGTTTGGTTTCCCCATGTCCGAAGCTATGGCTCCCAATCTGAAAACAGTCTTGAGCAATAAATGTGAACACAGTACCACTGATTCTTCAGAACTTCTCAAAGCAAGGAAGAAGAAGAAAAGGAAAGGAGGTATTACTGTGGAAGTTGCAGAAGGAATTAAGGATGAACCTTTAACCTCAGAGTCTGCATTTGATGAAAGAGATATGCTGCAGCTTAAGTCAACTCACAGACTTATCCCAAGAATAGTGGAAGAAAAGAAAGATGTATTAAATGAAGGAAAAGATACCCTAACTCAGACACTTCAATCTGCACGGAAAGAGATTGATTGTCTTCATGGACGTTTAGCTAAAGAGCAAGAAACCAAGGCTGCACTGCAAAGCTGGAAATGGATAGAAGTGCGGCGCAACTGCGCATGTCCAATGAAAGGCTCCCGGATGACTAGTTCAACATAACTTTATTTGACACACACCAGGGCTACACCAGCATCTCCCCCTCAACGCGTTTCAAAGCTGTCTATCCTCAGCAATTGCTAAGTGTGTTCTCCAGGAGAAAGAAAAAGATCAGTTGGAGAGGGACAGGGTGATCCTTTCATGTAAACTGGATAAGGGATATGCTGATTCTGTCCATGACCAGAGTTTAATTGATCAAGCTTACTCAGCGCTGAAAACCTCTCAGAAGGAAGTTCACAGGCTTAATACAGAGCTTAAAGTCCCCAGGAGGAGATTTGCTACTTCAAAAAAGAGATGGAAGTCGTTCGGGAGGAGAGATGCTACTTGAAAACAGAGATACGTTCTATAAGAGAGGACTTCGAAGGGTGGAAAAGTGAGTCTGAAACTACAAAACAAATGTACAAGACCCTCTCTGTCCAAGCCAGTAAAGGAGATAAAAGACTCCATGAATCAGAAGAGGAGAAGAGACTATTGATAGAAGAAAAGTCAAGGATGCAATTAGCACTGGAAAAAGCAGAGGGTGACTGGGAAAAAGAAAAATATCAGTTGGAGAATGACAGGGTGATCTTGTCAAGTAAGTTGGAGAAGGCCTACGCTGATTCTGCCCAGTACCAGATTTTCATGGCTCAAGTTGACACAGCGCTGGAAGCATCTCAGAAAGAGATTCACAGGCTTACTACAGAGCTGGAAGCCTCTAAGGAGAAGAGTTGCCACTTCAACACAGAACTTTGTTCATTGAGAGAAATCTCCGAAGAGTTAAATATCAGTTTTGAAACTGTAACCCAAGAGTGCAGGAATCTCTATGTCCAAGTCAGTGAAGGAGATAAGAAACTCCATGAATTAGGAGAGGAGAAGAAACAGTTGGCCCGGGAAAAAATAGACATGCATACAGCACTGCAGGATGCAGAGAGAGTGCTGCAAGAAGAACGTGTCTCCCTGGAGCAGCGCACACAAGCAGAAAATATGTTACAGAGTCAGCTGCAAGAACTGCATACACATCTGCAGGACACGAAAGAGAAATGGGTGAATGCTGAGGAAAAGCAGCGAGTTCTGCAGGAAGAAAGTTTCCAGACTGCCTACAAAGTAAAAATGCTGCAAGAGTATTTAAGTACCCAGTGTGTCTCCAAAGAACAGCATGAGGAGCTGAAGGCCACACTGAGCATAACCAGAGCCTCACTGGAGGAGGAGCTTAGAGCCCAGGTAAACCTGTATGAGAGGGAGCACAAGGCGGTCCAGAGACTAAAGCTGTAGCTGGAGGAGCAGAGACACTGCTCCATTCCTAACAGCCACTACACCCAAGAGAAAGAGACCTGGAAAAGGCAAGCTGCTGAGACCTTAGCAAAGGAATTTGCAGAGCTCTAAGACGTGATGAGGGATGCATGGAAGCAAGCTCAAAATGATCACAGTGAAGAGATGAAAGTCCTGAGAAGAGAATTGCAGGATGCACTAAACCAGGGGCCTCTCACTGAGTGGAAATTGCAACACCTAAAAATGAAAGAAACTGAACTGGCAACTGCATTGAGTGGGAAAAGATGTGCAGAAGGACAGCTTCAGGAGCTGAAAAATCAAATAGCTGGTCTTTATGAGAATTTAAGTGATACCATAAAATGGCAATCACAAAAAGAGACCACGAAGAGTGAATTTAATGTCCCCATTGACTTGTACGGAGAGTCTGATGCACCCGTTCCTGAGGCCCATGTTCCTGATGTCCATGCCCCTGTGATTGAGTTGAATGTACCCATTGGAAAGTTCCTGATTTCAAAACTAAAAGAGATATGTTAGTCACATAAAGAGACCATGGAAAGTGAACTATATGTCCCCACTGATGCATGTGAAGAGCCTGATGTATCTGATCCCGAGGCCCCTGCTATGACGTTAGACGGATCCCTTGTGAAGTTCCTTGCTATGCCTAATGTACCTGATGCTGATGCCTACGCTCCTGTGATGAGGATAAATGCACCTCTCACAGATTTCCCATCAGCACTTGACGTACACAGTAAGTTGGCCTTCCATCAAGGTTTCCCTGAAGAGCCTGGAGGGTTGTCTGGACTTGTTGCTGATTCCTATATTCCTGCGAAACATGGAGTGTTTTCCAAAGGCCATCATGAGTCGGCTTTCCATCAGGGGCACCCCGCTAAACCTGGAGGGCCGTTGGGAGGATCTACTGGCTCCTCTGCCCTCGCTGTAAAGACAAGCGCAAGTTCTTCCATTTACCTACAAGTAGCTGATGCGTCCTCTGCTGAGCCTGTGACCTACGCTGCAAAGTCAAGCTTACTGCTTACTGATTCTCTGGCTTTTGGGTTGATGCATCCTGACATTCAACTGTTCCAAGAGAGAATTGAATTCCTCTGTCTGCATTCTGATGGACTGTTTCAGTTTGTACCTGTGGAGTACCCTCTGCCCGCTGACAAACCACCAGAGGTGGGTCACCTTGAGTCCACTTTTCATCAAGGCATCTGGAAAGAGCCTGGAAGTTCGTCCGGAGAACGCTCTCGAGAGGGGGGAGTAATGTCAGGGTCTCGTAGACCTCCTGCCTAGCCATACTTCTTTCCTTGTCCACCGGGTGTGCTGCTGCTTTCTGTTTGCTCTGGGTTCCTCTGTCTGTCTTCTTGTTGCTCCTCTCTCTGTCTTATAGTTCTGCTTCCTGTTTGTTCCCTTGCCTTTGTTTTGAGTCAGACTCTTATGCACATGCTATGTCTCTGATCCTGATCTGTTCCTGTACCAGTCCTGTATCTGATTCTGTTCATAGTAAAGGCCCTTGCTGGTAATCTGGCTTGTCCCTGTTTGTTCCCCGGTCTCAGTCCCTGCTCCCCGGTCTCAGTACCTGCTCCCCGGTCTCAGTCCCTGCTTCCAGACCTGTTCTTGCTCCCCTGTCCTGTTCCAGTCTCCTCGTTGCCGACCTCTGCTTGCTACCTGACTACGCTATCTGCCGCCTGCCTCGGACCCCTGCTTGTTACCCGACTATGCTATCTGCCGCCTGCCTCGGACTTCTGATTGTGACCCCCTACTATGCTTCTGCTGTTCCGGCCACCGAGATCCTACCCGCCACAGGAGTCTCCCGTGACATATATATCTATATATCTCTCTCTGATGGAACATATTAATGGCTGATCTGATATTATGCTATGGTCATGCAATAAACTAAGCTAGGCTTTTTAATGACTTAAGGGAATGTATGATATGTTTTTGTGGCCTACTGGAGTGTGTAATATTGAGTGTATTAAGTATGGGTGTACAATAACGATTTTACATAGAACAATAATAATAATCAAGAAACAGAAGTTGGCAAAATACATTTTACTCAAACAAAGTTCATTCACAGTGTGTGACAAAAACATTTTAACAATATATACAAAATCAAAATAGAACAGTAACTGAAAATAACACCCAGCGTTTGTTTTTGGCAGGAGCAGTGAAAGGCATGCTCGGCCCCATGGTATGAGGCCTGCCAAGCCTCAACCTTGCCACGGGTGCTTGAGATGACGTGTCCAACTGCAAAGATGGAAGAGGAGGTGGAGTTGCCACCATTTGTGACACCACAGATGTTGGCAGTGACTCGCGTGAGGCACCACCAGGTTTACTGAGATTGGAGGGTGCTCTTATGCCCTCCAGACACTGCTCTGTTGTCACATGGCAAGGATTGTGAAGCAGTGGTGGCAGCGGGATGCTTTCTCCCTGAGGTGGCCTGCTTGCTCCATGCAGTAGGAGATAAGCTCTATCTGCTGTGCCATGGCTTAAATACGGCCAAGCTGGCTTGTGATGTTTTAAAATCCACAATGCTCCATTTCCATCAGCTCCACTTGGTGGAAAATAAGGCTGGCATCAGACAGTGGTTCTGTAGAGGTGTGCCTCTGTGCAGCAGGAGTGTCTTCACGGACAGCTGTTGGTGTGGCTGGATCAGCAGCAACAGTGTTGGGTGCAGCTGAGGGTGCACTTGAACAGCTTAGGCTGCAGTGTGGACAGCTGGAGGTGCAGCTTGAATGGCAGGGGTGTAACTTTGACTGCTGCTATATCAGTGTCTGGGACCTTTTCCGTGACCTCCATCAGGAAGATAGTCACTGTCTTCTCTTCCTCCTCCAGGGGCTCTGCAGTCTCTGGCTGTCTGCGTGATGATCCTTCAAAAGAAAGACATCATATCATCAAATACATTCATACAGAATGTGGGCACATGTAAGTACATTTGGATAGATTTGCTTGGCCAAAGCAGGCATTTTTGAACATGTTTCTTTATTTATAGAACATTTTAGTAGCACAATATATAGAAGCCCTGATCCACAAACTGTTGCAGAACTGTAGAAAGCCTTTACTCCCATGCGAAAAAGGAAACTTATCTAATAGTGACGCTCTATATAAAAATACTAGCTATACATATAATCGTAGTGATAATAATAATCATAAGGTGATACTTATGCAAACACATAAAACAGGTGCTGCTATGACCCGGTGAGGATTGCTCTGTCAGTCCTCGTGTTGAGAAGTAGGGATGAATCTCCGGGAAGCGCAGGGATATGTGAAAACAAAAATGTATATAGATAGTGCAATATTGCTGTGACAAATTAAATAAATTGGCTGATCTAATGCAGATGTACTCACAAGTGTGAGAAGGTTAAAGGCACGTAAAGGTATCTTTCCCAGAGTATGGATGTCACACTGTATTCAGGAAATTTCCTGAATGCGTGTGATCGAAATGCTTTTAAACTTTTGAAATCATGTGAGTGTAATACCTTTCACTTACCTTTTATAAATTCTTGGTATACAGTCTGCGTTATGTCCAGTCTTCTTTTCTAAGTTCTCTTGGATTCTATATGGGGCTGAGATTGATTTCCTGAATACAGTGTGACATCCATACTCTGGGAAAGATACCTTTACGTGCCTTTAACCTTCTCACACTTGTGAGTACATCTGCATTAGATCAGCCAATTTATTTAATTTGTCACAGCAATATTGCACTATCTATATACATTTTTGTTTTCACATATCCCTGCGCTTCCCGGAGATTCATCCCTACTTTACTCCCATGCGCATGAATGAGAGCTGAAGCATGCCATCGTATATCATCACCCTTTTGTGATGACAATGACAAAACAATGACATTTAGAGTGACCTCTCATGTTCCAGTATGCCCTGGGCACTAAGTTAGTTATGTTCATTAATTGCAAAGTAACTATTTCTACCCTGTCTGGAATGGCTAACATCTGAAGTCTGGAATGCATTTAGGCAGGAAGGTGCTTTGAGGGACACAGGTCAATTGGTAAAGTAGCGAGGTGATCTTTAACAAAAGGAAGGGCAACACGATTCTTCTGTGAACCTTAACACTACTGTATATATGTAGTGTTGTCTAATCATAAGGTCACACAAGTTAGCATGTCACATACGTTATTTAGCTAAGTACTGTCCCCATATGTATGTGTGACCGCACTAAACATAAAACAGTAATATGAGTTATTCCGTTTGTAATGTGTGGAACCCCCACTCCCTGGGCCAATCGCAGATCGAGCCCCCTAAGGTGTACTTGGGTCTGGCTACATGTCTTTGTGTGGTGCATACCTGCTAGCAACAGGAGGGCCTGAGTCTCCCGCGATGACATGGGGGATAACAGGAACAGGTTTCTGGGGTGGATGCCTTCGTTCTCATTCAGTGGTGCAGCGCCTCTATTTTTAGTAAGCCCCAGGAATGCGGGGTGGAATCCTTACCAAGAGTTCCCACACAGGGATGAGAGATTCCAGTCTCACACAGGTTGGTCTTTCTTTAAAAGCAGCAGTCTTTATTCACAGCAGCAGCAACAGCAGACAGGTACAGGATGTCTGATCACTCTGATTGCTCTCCTTTAGGATGGTCCCTCCCTGCCACAACTCTGGATTGAGGGCATCCAGAGTGGGGCTAACTTCCCTCACCCCCTAAGCAGGGTGAGAGGTACTGGTCCACCTCCCTACACTATGGTTGGATCATCTCTACTCATGAGCTGATCCTTCTCCTTCTCCAACTGTAACTCCAGCTCACAAACTATCACTTGTCATACACTAGACAGACACTATCACACTAACAGACTAAATAGGAAGTGCACTGCTCTTTTATGATAACAGCAGGCACAGCCCCTGTGTCTCTTGCTTTGACACAAGGTCAGGTGACCTACCTCCACCACTCAGGGCAAGTGCTTGAAGTGGGGGAAACCCATGATAACTCCTGGAAACCTGCCCTTACCAGGGATTATACCAGGAGGAGGATAGAACTAAAACCCCATTTCTTACCAGGGCTACACTCTCCCTCAGGTGGAATTCAATGGTCCCCACTTGGACCTAATTTGCTGTTCCATCCTACAGGTGAACAATCTGTGAATATACAAAACAGAATTGATTAGTATATGTACACTTGACTGTCACACCCATGATGGCGAATACATAAACATTGGGTACCTCCCAACATGAAGAAACCTAACTTCAATAATACTCATAATCTCATAATCTTACTTCCCGCCCATTGTGATCCACAACCTTAACATAGAAGGGTTGTACAGACCCATTCTCCGGTCTGTACAGGACATTGTGCATGTAGATATTCCTGCCTGTACTTCAAGCTCTGATCACATCACATATCTTATCCTCCCTTAAGTAACCTGTTTTCCCAAACTTGGTTCTTAGATACTCAAGAACTGCTTTTCGGAGCCAGGTATCTCTCTGGTCTTCGATTTCCTGCATTATTGGCTCTGGCACATACGGAAACTCATAGCCATGAGAATGCCGGTATCTTGCCACTATGGCTCTGTCTGCCCTACTTAACTTAGTCAGTTTCCGGTTCCCAGCCTTGCCTGGCAGTACCCAGAACTGTGGCTCTTCAGGGGCAACATCATCATAAAGAATGGAGGAGCCTTTGGGGGTAATTACTTTTTGCACAATATCTCGGTACCTGTTGTCTAATTTGTCGGCAACCTCCTGTGGAGAAAAGGTGCCTACATCCCACCAGTGATCTACTATCTCTTTCTTAATCATTAATTAACACAAATCTGATGCGGTCCATTCCCTCATGTTACCCTGTGAATAACGGGGCCCACCATTTATCTCGGTGCTCATATGATGATGAGACACTCATACCTTCCTTGGACTTTGCTCTGGAGGATACACCTGATGTCTCTGCCTCGGTAGAGTGCGAGCCTTTGCATCTACCTCTGATGATATTCCTAATAATCGTAGGGTTCATTTTATGTATTACAGGACTTACCGGACCCGCCTTTGTAGTAGTCTGGGACCCTTGGGCCCTACCTCTAGGAATGGGATTAAACACAGTGGGGTTAGGTACATGTACAACACTTGACAATGGTATCTCCCCATCATAACCCTCATCACTTATTTCCCAATCCCTCCAATCAGTGGAATACTTGGGCGTCTTATCCAGCTTAATCCCACTAGGACCCGGTGGCATGACACGTGACGGGGCAGGGGCAGTGGCCGGGGCAAAGGCGCTAGGAGTGGTGACCAACAGAGTCCGTCAAAGTGTCTCTAATTCGGACGACGCCACGACCGGTGGGTAGCTTCTTATTTGCTCTGTCGGCAGCACTTCGGGCTCCTCTCTTGGCTACTTGAGCCTTGAACTCTTCAAACTCTGCCTCCAACCCCGCTCTCCTCAGGGAAGAAAGCAAAGCTTCCGGGCCTCTGCGCCAGTCGGACCCGGAAGTGACGTCATCGCTGGTCACCGCAGAATCTCCATCCGCTCCGTGGTCTCGCACCAGAAGTGCGTCGAGGACCGGAAGGGGCGGTGGTGGTCCATCAGGGTCGCGGACAGGCAGGTAGGCCTCAAGCCCTTCTCTCGCCATAGGTTCCTCCTTCACCCGGCGGGAATAAGGGGGTGGTGGTGTCCTCTTACCGCTCCGCTGTGTGGCGATAGTCTGCGGTTCCTCCGGAGCCATCTCTGATCCGATCTCCGCCGCACTGGGAGTCGCCACGGCCGTAGGACTTCTACGCGGTTCAGGCCGCACCAGCGCTCACCGTCGGGGGTCTCCGGACTGGTCTGCTCCATCTCAGAGGTAAGTGGAACTTCTCCTTTACAGCTGGGGTGGTTCGCCGGCCGGCACATCGCCACCGATGACAGGCTGTCTCTTTCATCCGATGAGGACTGCAACGGCTCTTCCGCTTGGGAATCACCTCGAGTCCTTGCTGCACCGCCAGTGGATACTGGTACGAAATGGGCCCGCTCCGGTACCTCCACTAAGGTCGCGCTCTTCTGCGCCGGGACAACTCTTGGTGGCTGGGCCTGGGTCCCTACCTCAGGGGTGACATATGAGACCAGGACAGACTTTGCCTCCGCCTCCTCTACCTCGATCAGGGTTGCTGGAGAGGCACCTCGCGGGGTCTGGATCATAGGCCATGGCTCGACACTGTGGGCACCGTGCTGCTGTGCTTGGGGCCGGTCCGGGGTGTCCTGCATTGGACGCACAGGCGCCACAGATACTATCGGCCATCAACCTCCACAACCAGGAAGCCTCTTGGAAACTGATACGTGGTCACACTTAGATCAGCCATCTTTTGCACGGGGGTTGAGTTGCTCAGCTTGCTCTTAGCTCCTTCTCCTTCAACTGTCAAGCAGAAGTGAAGTTCCTCGGGTTCACTTCCTGTCCCTCCTTCCGCTGGGGAGAACTGCTCGGATTGGTTCTTGGTGTGCCCCCTCCCTCTGGTGGAAACAAGAGGAGGGGCACTCTCTCTCTCTTCGCGTGACGTGGCTTCGTCTGTTGGCCAGTCACTGCAAAGGTGGGTGGGGTTTCGGCTTTCCCGCCACTCTCTCCTTTTGGCTGGGGATCTAGTTTGGCGCCAAACCCCTGCACATCACTCGCCACATTTCTTTCACAGCCTGTTTGCTTGCAGCACGTGCGCGATCTAGGCTCGGCGGGAATCACCATTTTGGATCGGTTGCAACCTGCGTTGCAGTGAATGACGCTGCTGTTGCCATTTTAACCTCCTCCATGCCCCGCAGAGCACATGTATCTCTCGCCGCCATCTTTAATGAGCCCTCTAAGCCCACGATATCGCTACTCTCAGTGCCTATAGTGCAACTCGTTCCTAGACACTTACTATACTTCAGGATGCTCTAACCAGTGAATATAATGCATGGCATACCCCAGGCTAGGCAGAACTCTCTCCTAGTACACCGCACTCGCTGACGGTTCATAACAAGCACTCTGTGTTGTGTTTTCTGGATACTGGCTAGTGTACTTGGCATTCCTAAGTACTGGGCATCTCCTACTTTTGGCCACTCATAGTGCAGACCCTGTGCTGAAGTCCCTGGACTAGTTAACAGGCTAACCCGCACAGGAATCCTACACTATCTGCCTCAAGGGACTAGAAAAGCTATAGCCTCTTTATCCAAATTTACATCACCCTCCTAGGGCACCCAGGGTGTACTGTGCGAGAGAACATTCCCTCCTGGCTACCGCTAGTCTGCAAACATGCCCTTCTTTCTGAAGCACTTGCTCTGAAAGTGTACCTACATCTTTCAGTTCTGCTTCGCTGAAAACCTGTCCTGTTGCTCTTAGCTATTTCAGCTATCTCAGCAGTGCCTCCAACTGTAACCCCCACTCCTTGGGCTAATCGCAGATCGGGCCCCCTAAGGTGTACTTGGGTCTGGCTACATGTCTTTATGTGGTGCATACCTGTTGGCAACAGGAGGGCCTGAGTCTCCCGCGATGACATGGGGATAACAGGAACAGGTTTCTGGGGTGGATGCCTTCGTTCTCATTCAGTGGTGCAGCGCCTCTATTTTTAGTAAGCCCCAGGAATGCGGGGTGGAATCCTTACCAAGAGTTCCCACACAGGGATGAGAGATTCCAGTCTCACACAGGTTGGTCTTTCTTTAAAAGCAGCAGTCTTTATTCACAGCAGCAGAAACAGCAGACAGGTACAGGATGTCTGATCCACTCTGATTGCTCTCCTTTAGGATGGTCCCTCCCTGCCACCACTCTGGATCGAGGGCATCCAGAGTGGGGCTAACTCTTCCCTCACCCCCTAAGCAGGGTGAGAGGTACTGGTTCACCTCCCTACACTATGATTGGTGCATCTCTACTCATGAGCTGATCCTTCTCCAACTGTAACTCCAGCTCACTAACTATCACTTGTCACACACTAGACAGACACTATCACACTAACAGACTAAATAGGAAGTGCACTGCTCTTTTATGATATCAGTAGGCACTGCCCCTGTCTCTTGCTTTGACACAAGGTCAGGTGACCTACCTCCACCACTCAGGGCAAGTGCTTGAAGTGCGGCAAACCCATGATAACTCCTGGAAACCTGCCCTTACCAGCGATTATACCAGGAGGAGGATAGAACTATAGCCCAATTTCTTACCAGGGCTACATGTGTTATTATTTGAAATTGCAACATACGCATGGGTGGGCTGTTAGGTCACACACATGCGTAACATGTCACAAACTGATGCACATTGGTAAAAAGTTTTATTAGCAGACGTACAGTGTATTGTTTAGCACGTCTCAGCGATACAATAATCCCCATTCATACAGGTAACGTTGCGATAGTCGTTTTGCTAATGGGCATCATTTTGGCATCTCATACTGTAGCTCTGAGGATACCTGTTAAACTAAAGAAAAATAATGTCTGTTCCCGATTTTGGGAATGATTGCACAAAAATGACTGCTCTCTGTGGATCTATCCCACTGTCTCTGTAGCCGTGGTTGAAAATGCAGCAGTCCGCAACGCGAAGGACGGTGTCTGCTGCGATCACGCTGCAGGGGTTCACACTTCCTAATGGGACCCACACCACAGCGCTAATCCTCTGGTGCCCTGAGGGGGCAGCAGCACCGAAAAATATGATGCAATATTCCATTGTGAAATCCTCAACTAGATATGAGGATATAATAGCTCAGCTATTTGTATTATATATTCAGGTAAAATTGTATTTTTAAGAACTCTGCTACATTGCTTTTTCTATGAACTGTATTACAAATCAGTACTGATCAATGCAAACTTGGCTACAGACATAGGGACTAACACGGAAGTAGATCACGGATAACACAATTCCCCCATGACTTTTGGCACGTCTTATGTTTTTGTTTGAATGAAGCATGTACAATAACAGCTATATGTTTGAAGCCACAGGTAGTCACTAATGAAAGCAATTTATTGTATGTAGCCGGATCCCCTACCTTGCCTCCGGTGCAGGGGACTGATCAGCTGTTTAGCTGGCAGAACTCAGTGGGATCGGGAAGAGTGGCGGTGGCCATCTTCGATTTCGGGACTACGTTTCCCAGAAGCCTTGGGTGTGTTACATAGGCTGTTTTAACCAATCAGGAGCAAGCGGCCATTACAGAGACTCCTGATATCCTCAGAGGAACAGGAAACATGTGGGCAGTCTTGCAGGAGCAGGCAGAGAGGACGGACGTGTCCAGGGAGCCAGTAAGCCTCTGGACTAGGCCAGAGCTCTGCCCAAAGGCCCCAGTTAAGCCCCAATCCCTCCAAACAGTGGAGTGTTGTAGGGAAGGCCCTAGGTAGGACCCTCTCCTTAAAATCGCAGCTGCACTACCGTGCCTGTGGACAGACGCCCACGCGGCAAGTTGCGGCCTGGGATCAGGCTGCATGTGGCAGCACAGGAGAAGGATCATCCGGCTGGAGATCGCACCATGGACCACTCCCTGGATAAGGTGTGAGGGGAGTTGTTGGATGACCCGCTGCGTGGGACCTCTTACAGCATCACCCTACTGTCTATATACCCTGGTCTTGTCTGAAACCAGGAAGGTACCATCGGGCACCATCACATCACAAGGGGGGTACCTCACATTTTGGTGGGACTGCTTGTGTGGACACCGGGGTATAGGTGCCCAAGGTACCCTTGGTACTGTTGGGGAAAACCATGCTGAGTGTTGTGTATTGTTATTGCATATGTAGCCCTGTGTGGTTTGGGCCATAGGTCTGCCCTCCTCCTGGCAGTAATACCTGGGTAAGGGCAGGTTTGCCAGGAGCAATCATGGGTTGTCCCCACTTAGTGCAGTGAGTCAGTGAAGGCAGTGTCATCAGGCTCTGTGTCCAATTAGAGACACAGGGGTGGTGCCTGCTGGAGCTTGCTTAATGTATTGCAACTTCCTATTTAGTGAGTTGGTCTCTACCCTTGAGAGAGGCAGGGTACCCGTGCCAAGCTGCCAGGCCTCTGGTAAGCTTGAGGCCCTCCCTTAGGGGAGTTTGGGGTAGACCTATAGCTCCTTCCCTAAAAGAGGGTAGGGTTAGAGCAAGAATCACTCTTGGTGCCCTTGGCCAGGAGTGAGTTTAGGGACACTGTCCTGAAACAGAATCCATATTTCTGTTTAGCCTCCCCTCCCCCCCCCTTTTCTGCCTGTCAGCTCCTTATTTCAGCTGCATGTATATCTGCTCTGAAAACACACAGTGCCTGTGGAACCGATACATTTGTTGCATCTGGGCTTTCCAGTTAGCTCATAACCAGGTTGTCTTGGCAACCCCTTAATCCCCCTGGCTAAGGCTGAGTCCATGGTGACCCAAGGTGCGCTGAGGTTGAGGGAAAGCGGGTGCTTTCCCTGGCCTTAGTTAACGCGCCGTCCTGGGGCGTGTCGGGGGGCGGGACAGGGACGTCACGGAGCTGCGCTCCCGTGAGCACCAAAACGAAAAAAAATTTAAGAGCTATGCCTCCGCACGCCTGCAGAAGCGTGCGCGAGCCCCTGCTAAAGCCGCTCTCATTGCGGCTGCAGGGGCTCACTGACAAGTGTAAGCGCGCCTCAGCACGGGTCAGCGCCTAAGCTCTGACCATGGACTCAGCATTAGTGCAGTTTCCCTTACTCCCCTGTCTGTATTCACAGATTGTCTCACCCTCGGGCTATTCCTGTTCCCAGAAAGCCATATACTTCCTTTTCCCACTGGACTCTGAGTGAGTACCTTCATGCTATTAGCCCCAGCAAGGCCTTTCTGTTTTTACACACGTCTTACCCGGTGATACACAGCACTTCTAGAGAAGCACTCTCTACCACACTACTCCATCTACAAGAACCCTTTGTTTCATTGACTTTGCAATAAAACTAAGAAAGACAAAAGGACTTGTTGTGCTTTGGAAGAGGGAACGCATGAGTTAAGCTAACTGGAATTATTCATACATCATACGTGACCCTGGTTCCAGGATAGACATCCTGAAGGTGGAGAGCCTTCTGTCTGCTGTGATTGAGACTGCTGCTAAAGAGGAAGACCAATAAATACACCTGCATTTTACTTATACCTCCTGCCTGAAAGTGAAGTATATTGGGAGGAGAGGGACAAGTTATTTTGCAGATACATCACCCCATACCACTGGGGGCTGCACAAGATGGAGGCACTGCACCTGTAAGTAGAATTCAGGCACAACCCCAGAAGCCTGTCCTGGTATTCCCCTTCAACATCATGCGGAAGACCCAGAGCCCCTTGTTACCAGCAGATATGCACCAACCAGACCGATGTAACAAGAGCAGTATTTCCCTTAGGAGACCCTATGTGAGATTGGGTGTTGGAAATAGGGTTACACATAATATCCTATAGTATTGTTATACTGTATGTGTGTCAGTAAATACAAGTTATATATCATCTGGTGTGATACTGTTTATTACTGACTGCATTGGTTCCTATGAGGAGTGATCCCGCCAACGCTGGGTTCCCTCATAGGTGGAGGCGCTGCACTAAGAGAGAGAGAGCTCACCCCAGTCTCACAGAAGCGGAGGCTCAGGCCTCCTGTGAGCAACAGGTATTAGTAGCACGCGTAGTCGCCCGCGG
Source organism: Ascaphus truei (assembly GCF_040206685.1). Classification (NCBI taxonomy): domain Eukaryota; kingdom Metazoa; phylum Chordata; class Amphibia; order Anura; family Ascaphidae; genus Ascaphus; species Ascaphus truei. The sequence goes on from NC_134488.1 coordinate 10,761,604, forward strand.
TTTCCCTTAGGCATAGGGAAAGGGGGCTACATGTATACATCGACTTACTAGTTGTTGTGCTGCCTGACAATAGCCTTGAATTTGAAAAGCTGTGAAGCAAATGTTAAAAACAGTACAGACACTGTTAGTGCAACTCCAGTATATATATTGACCCCTATTCAATGTGCTGTGAAGCTGTCTTGCCAAGAAAGCTTGAATCCTTATTCATGAAAGAGAAAGAGAAGGCGGCTTCACATCATATTGAATACGGCTCAGGTGAGACTACTGTATATCTTTAATGCACAGAGGGGGGGTTTGAGATTGTACATTCATTCAATTGACCCATAACTCGTTACTTTCTTAATATTGATCTCAACCTTTACGGTGTTGGATCCAGTGGCACCAGACCACCGCTGGACCTCCAGCACTTCTGGGTACCGGGATCACTCCGGAAGCAATCACATTATTTGACCAGGCTCCGGATGCCGCAAATGGAAGTGGAGTGGTCAGCCTAATCACTCCCTAGAAAACTAGCAAGTGTGCGTGCCAGTGACTCACCCATTCAAGTCATATGGGGCCAGTTATGGTTAAACTGGCAACCCTGTGTAGTTGATTAATTTCCGTACAGATTGCTTGCATCTACTCCCTTTTTAGCATGTACATGATTCCATCTGAAATCATTCACTAGTTTTCTGTTTTTGATGGATATTGATGTAAATATACACTGTCTCCAGGGCTGATTAAAGTTGGCCACCATTATGATTTTCTAACAACTGCTAACTCAGCCCTGATTGCTGCTACATTTTTTCCCTCAGTGCTCCTAACAAGCTCCGAACAAAAAGCATTATGTATGCATACTTGACAACTAACGCCAATTCAAGAGTTATTTTTTTTATAATGCAGCTTGCTATAGAGATCTGCAAACCTACAAGTTTGTGAAAATTGTGCGTTTTGGACATTTGTTGTCTTCTACATACACAAATATTCACCCAAGCACTGGCTACTCATTATGCATAGAAATTCACCAAAACAATGCCCTCTTAAAAGTTGCTTACATTTTGCTCACTTTATGGCCATTTTCTTGCGTCATTTTGACAGACTTTTTCTCAAATTCCACGGAAATCGGGAAACGTGTCTGGTGACACCAGAGAAAAAACGTATATTTTGAGAAATGTTTGCAAAATGTTAAAAAATGGGGAAATGTTTTGCATCCTAAGTGCAAGAGATTTGCTCATCACTTGTCATTACGAACTTTGGTATCATACAGTGCAATCTAAGTGTAGCCCTGTGTAATATGAGATTGGGGGGGGGACTCCGTTACATAAGAAAGGACAGTCTTGGACCTCCATATAGGGGTGCCAGGTGTCTTGTCCAAAAATACTGGATACAATGGTGAAAGGTGTGACGCACGCGAGAAACGTTGGTGGGGAAGAATGTTATTTATAAATTACCTGATTTACGTAATTTTTTCAAAATTTCACTCCAAGTATTCACCAATTTGCACCAATTTATATTCTATTTTGTAAAAAATCTGGGGAGGAGTCTTGGGAGGGAGCACCCTTCCGAGGATTGTTTTAGGAAATAGAATATGAAATAGTGCAAATTCGTGCAAATTAAGTGCATGCTTGGAGTGAAATTTAGAACAAATTATGTAATGGTCAGATCATTTATAAATAACTGCCCTGCAGTCATACTGTACATGGCGAGCAATACTGATCTTACTGCTTCGCCCACAAATTCCAAGATTGTTGCACCCCTCCTCATCCTCTCTCTCTCTCCCCTTATCCTCTCACTCTCCCACCCGCTCCCCTTATCCTCTCACTCTCCCACCCCCTCCCCTCATCCTCTCACTCTCCCACCCCCCACCCCTCATCCTCTTAACCCCTCCCTTCATCCTCCCATCATCCTCAATCCACTCCCTTCATCCTCTGTCATCCCCCCTCCCTTCATCCTCCCACCCCCTTCACCCTCTCTCACCCCCTCCCTTCATCCTCTCACCCCCCTCCCTTCATCCTCTCACCCACTTCACCCTCTCTCACCCCCCTCCCTTCATCCTCTCTCACCCCCCTCCTTTCATCTTCTCTCACCCCCCTCCCTTCACCCTCTCTCCCCCCTCCCTTTATCCTATCTCACCCCCTTAATTCTCTCTCATCCCCCCTCCCTTCCTCCTCTTTCATCCCCTCCCCTCCCTTCATCCTCTCACCCCCTCCCCTCCCTTCATCCTCTCACCCGACTCCCTGGTATCACTCCCACAGGACAGCCAGAGAAAACACACACACAAAACAGTACAAGTACAGATACACACACACACACCAGGACAAAACAGAACAAATACACACAGGACACAGCCTCATCTCTCTCTGTTCCATGCTTTACTCCGCCCTTTGGCCCCACCCCCAGGCTCCTGCCAACTCCATCCGGATTGGCTGCATTACACAGCAGCAGCCAATCAGGATGGAGGAACATGCCCAGCCCCGAGCAGCAGCAGCAGCCCTGCTCTATCCCTTCTCAGGGGAAATCCCATGATTGGTTACTAAGTCCAGAGAGGTACATACCGCACACATACATGTCCCCTCCCCCCCCCCCCCCCGCACACATACATGTCCGTCCCCCCCCCTGCACACATACATGTCCGGTATTATCTCTCATTTTTTACCAGACACCTGGCAACCCTACTACCATTCAGGGGTGAAAATGGAAATGCAGCCAGTACAAAGAGAGCGCTGCAGAGGATGAGGGAGACAGATCTTTCAGAGCGGTCTCTGCTTCATTAGTGGTTTACGTGGTGCACAGCACTAAGCATTCTTGGGCGCTTGCTTCCGGCACACGCCATGATGAGAGAAGCCCTGCGTGCGTCAGCATCAGAAGCTCGGTGTGGGACAGTCAGTGAGGGAGGCCCGCAGCTCGAGGGCACCAGCCCGGTTAGAGGCCTGAGACCATCCCCAATGTAAGGCTTACGCGCTGAGCCGTGCTGAGGCACGCTTGCACTTACCTGTGAGCCCCTACAGCCACAATGAGAGCGGCTTTAGTAGGGGCTCGCCTACGCTTCCGCAAGCGCGGAAGGTCTTAGGTAATTTTTAAAATCACGCGCTTGCCGGAGCGCAGGGCCGGTCACGTGAGCGGTTCGCCCAATGAGGGCTCCGTGACGTCACTGGCCCGCCCCCTGACGGTGCGCTGTCTAAGGCCAGGGAAAGCACCCGTTTTCCCTGAGCCTCAGCGCGCCTCAGCACGCCCGCCGGAACCCTGGACGAGGCCTAAGCCTGTATTTTATATGTATTTGGGGGGTGAGGTTTATTTTTCATATGTATTTCGGGGGTGGGGAGGAGTTTGGTATGTATTTGGGGTGTGGGGGGATTTGTATATATTTGTGGAGTGGGCATTTTTGTTTTGTATTTTGTGGGGGGATTGTGTGAAGGCGAGGGGGGGATTGAGTGAGAGGTGTAAAGGAGTGAGATGCAGGGGAGAGAAATACATGCGAGGCGGGAGAAATAGAGGGGGCACACAAGGTGTGAAATGGGGGGTCTCGAAAGACGGCCGACACGGGTGGGAGGGGGCCCAGTCGTAATTCTAGTCCTGGGCCCCCGGGAAATATGTCGGCATCCTTACTTATGATGGATGGGGATTTGAAGTGGAGGGAGGGCGCGCGGATGAAGCCCAAATGTATTTTTGCACTGAGGCCCCCCATTAACTACTGTAGGTCTAATCATTACCACACAGTGAACCTGTATTCAGTTCATTGGTATGTGTATGTGATATTTCTGTAGCTCTCTTTGGGGACTACTTAAAGAGTTGGTTGCCTTAAGGGATTAATTGTGTGGGCTCACTGGTGTTACTTCCCTCCCGATCATGTGATGTATGATGACAATACAAGAGTATATAGCCACCCCTTATGTTCTAGAAGCAGATTCTTCAGAGTTCTTAATGAGATCCTCACTGTGATTATTTTAAATAGATTTGTGTATTTAAAATATATATATATATATATATATTAAGATGTGTTCTGCCACCCTTTGTGGTTTTCAGTTAGTAACGTTCCCATCTAAGACAGCACCAGTTAAAGGCATGAGAACCTTAAGTTGTGGAAGAGGGATGCCACTTGTCCTGGTCTCATAGGGTTGCCCCTACCACAATGTGACCACTACTATCCTCACTGATTTGCCGACACTGCAGCCTGCCTGTCCTGCGGGTTCTTACTGCATCATAGCATCCCTGAAAGTGGTCCCAACTACTGTATATTCTTTATAATGGGTCCTCAAGTTATGCACCTTCCCTGAATGGGAGTGAGAACTACCAGGGGACGAAATCCAAAACACTATTGTTTGCCACAAGCCCTGTCCATATGCACCATACTGTATGTAATACCTGTGAAGTGTTTTAGGCTGCTGTGAATAAAGCACCTTTTAGTTTTCTTAACGTTCCTAGCACCCATTTTTATCCTATTCCTTCATCCACACCCAGGCCTGTAGACAGATTTCTCGGGACTAGTTTTGATCGGGCCCCCCGTGTTGGCGGCCTTGCGAGCTCTCCCCCTTTCACACCTCGTGAGCCACCTCCTCTATTCCCCTTCCTCTCTCAAGTATTTCTCTCACTCTTCCTCCCTCACTCTCCACCACTCACTCCACACCTCCCTCTTTCACTGCCTCTCCCCTCACACTCCCCCCTCCGCTATCACTTAATTACCCCTCTCTCACACAATCCTACTCCCTCAATCCCCCCCTCCTCTCACTCATTCCCCCCTACTTCCCTGACCACACACAATACCGCCACAATAATAACCCCCCACAATACACCCACATAAAATATAATACCCTCTCTCCACACAAAAACTAAATACAATACCCCCATCCCCACACAACCTAAATACAATAGCCCACCCACACACAAAATACATACAATACCCCCGTTCGCACACAAAATACAATACCCCGCTCCCCACAAAAAATACAATAACCCCCTCCCCACACAAAATACAATAACCCCCACAAAAACGCACCACACACAATACAATAACCCCCGACCCCCCTTCACGCACACACAAAATACAAACAAACATGCACTTACCTTGGGGATGGGCTCAGGACTCTGGTACCCTGGCTCTCCCCAGCTCCTGCGTGTCTCTCTCCCATGTTGGGCCTCCTGCCAGGTCTGGCTCTCTCCCCCGCATCGGGCGTCTCTCTCCCATCCGTGCGTGCTGGAAGCTGGGACCTCCTGGAAATTGGGCCCAGCTTCCGGTGCACAATGGCAAAAGGGAGAGGCCATGCATGGTGGTGAGGTCCGCAGAAGCTGGGAAGAGCTGGGGGCCCTGCATCAATTCTGGACGCAGAAGTTGGGCCTGACCTCTTGCCAGGGTCAACTTCCAGCACCAGACAGCCAGGTCCCCCCTAGCCACCGGGCCCTACTCTCCCCACCTGTAGGTAACCCTGTCTTCACCAAACCCAACCCAGCAACTTGCAAAAACCTGGCAGACTGAGCACTGCCAATGTGTATAGTTAATCTGATGTGACCTCTGTCATGGAAGAACAGAACTTATCACCAGGATCAAGGCACCAGACAGTACAAAGCAGTTCAATAAAGAATTTTTATTCAAGCTGGAGCCGGCAAGCACAACACAAAAGCACAAATAAGAGCTATACACAATTAAACAAGGGCATACAGGGGACATCCTAGCTGACTAGGTGCTAAGCGCTACATTGAAGACTTAACCAGGGTTTGCTTCCACACTTCATTTTAGTAGGGACTGTCCAGACCTCTTTGGTTCAATTCCTGGCAGAGCCCTTTCAAATCTCCCGCTTAAAAGTCCTGCTCTCCGACGGTCCATAGCGCAAAAGCACTTTTGAATTTCCTGCTTGGTTAGGCTCCCAGCTTCATTTCAGGTGTCTCTGGCACAGCCTCGGAGCACACTGCTTAGTTGACCTCCACATCAGGATCAGAATGAGCTCCGGAACGCTGATCGGGTTCCCCTTAAGCAGATTCCACCCTACGATAGGAAATCATGGTAGAAGGGCTGGTAATCAATCGCAGGAACTAATCGGGACGTGGGGCTTGACTGCATTGACCAATCAGGGTTGGGGGTGGGGCTGAGAGAATTAAATGGCTTTGGAGGTAAATACGAACGGGCCAATGGGGAGCAGCGCCTACCATCGCGGCTTGGCAATGGCTTCTCCCGGCCAGCAGGATATAACCCGCTGGGTTGGCGCCGCTCTGGCTGGGGAAGCAGCCAAATGTTAAATATTTTCGGGTGGTTGGCCCCCCAGGCTGATCTCTGCCCCCGGCCACTCTCTCCTTTGTTCCTACACTTCACCTCCCCATGCTGCGCCAGCACTAGTGAGTTCTCCGGACATGCGGGCTGCACAAAGGGTTTACAAGCCCCGCATGTCCAGAGACCTTGGCTGTGCTTTATACTGCGCACAAACACATTTTTTACACTTTAGTACAGTTATATTTATTTTTATTTATAAAATGTTTTCCCAGGAAGTAATACATTGTGAGTTACCTCTCGTTTTCAAGTATGTCCTGGGCATAGAGTTATAATGCCAAAGACATGGTTACAAATACATAGTTACATTACAATGAGTGAAAAGGGTTATACAGTACAGTACATTATATACAATACATTGTATGCACAGTTAACTATAATATATATTATAGGCTAAAGCAGTAAAATTCAGGGCATTATTGAAAACCCTGCTCTCTGATTGGTTAAAATTCCGGGCATTATCCAATCAGTAATGCCTGGAATTTAAGCATCTTGCAAGGTGTAGTTTTCAATGTGTTTATTTCCAGCCAATCAGCTTTCAGAACAGCTGAGACAGGGCAGGGGATTCGTCTGAATGAAGTAACAGGTCTGAAACAGGGCAGGGGATTGGTCAGGACGTATCAGCCACAGGTTGACTCCTCCCCCGCCCGAGCTGACTGAGATTTTCTGAGCAGATTCAGTTGAATTAGGGGGGGGAGAGAGTCTGCAAAGAAGTAAGTGGCTGTCTGCAGTTTGTGTGTGTCAGTAGCGGTGTGTGTCAGTAGCAGTGTGTGTATGCTGTGCTGTTGTGTTGTATATCTGTGTAGAGGTGCTGTGTGTGTGTGTCAGTGTCAGCAGCAGAGTTTATGGGTGTAGCATGTGTGTATAGCAGCAGTTTGTGTGTGTGTGTAGAGGTGCTGTGTTGTGTGTAGGGGTGCTGTGTGTAGAGGTGCAGTGTTGTGTGTGTGTGTGTGTGTGTTGTGTGTGTAGAGGTGCTGTGTTGTGCTGTGTTGTGTGTAGAGGTGGGGAGGAGAGTGCAAAGTTTAGTAAGTGGCTGCATTTTTTATTGTGACTGCAGTGTGTGTGTGTATGTATATGTGTTTGTGTGTTGTGCTATTCTATGTGTAGCAGCAGTTTGTGTGTGTGTGTATAGAGCTTGTGTGTGTGTGTGTGTGTGTATAGAGCGTGTGTGTGTGTCAGTGTCAACAGCAGTGTTTATAGGTGTAGCGTGTGTGTGTGTGTGTGTGTATGTGTGGTGTGCTTGTGTGTGTAGAGCTGCTGTGTGTGTGTGTACACAGAGGGGGCGGCAGTGTGTGGATATAGATATCTGTAGTGTAAGCGTATATACACTGCCGACACGCTTTATTGCGCATCGGCCAGATCCGCAAGCCGGGAGATTTCCCTAGTGGCCGCCCCTCGGCGTGCCGCGCGTCATAGACGCGCGGTCACGCGTCTTCGGGAGCCTGCGCCCCCTGCACGCGCGTCCAGGGCTCCCCGAGGGAGCCCTGGTGTCCCGCGATCGCGGGACAGCGGCAGGGGGTTCCGGGGGACCCGGCGGACCCGGCAGCGGTATGGAGAGCGCCCCGATCGGAGGGCGCTCTTCCGCTGCTTCGGCGCGCGCCCGTCACCCTCGGGCGCGCGCCAGGCTACTGCTGCGGCCAAGAACGGGCAAATGCTCGAATAAACTTGGCCGCAGCAGTAGAGGTGGTTTCATGTATTTATCATTTTATTTTAATAAAAAAATCTATTTAACTGTACAAAAGTGTCTATTATTTATGAAATTAACCTACATTTAGCCTATAATAGTAATAATCCCCCCAGAACAGGGCATTAATGGCCAATAATGCCCTGGCTGGGTTAAAGTCCCTTGGCTTCACCTCGGGCCTTCAACTCTTCCATCCAGGGCATTATTGGCCAGTAATACCCTATTCTTCGGGGATTATTACTTAATTATAGGCATATATAACAGTTACAGACCCAATTAAAATGTGAGACGGCTTTAGTTTTGCAAGAATTTAGACTGGTGGCGGCAGTGAGATTCTCCAGTAGATTGTTCCAGTTTTGGGGTGCACGGTAAGAGAAGGAGGAGCGGCCGGATACTTTGCTGAACCTTCGGACCATGAACAGTCTTTTGGAGCCAGATCTCAGATGATAAGTGCTGCATGTGGTAGGGGTGAGGATCTTGTTCAGATAGGCGGGAAGCTTGCCCAGAAAGTATTTAAAGGCAAGACAGAAAAGGTGAACTTTGCGCCTAGACTCAAGTGATGACCAATCTATTCTTTGAGTATTTCGCAGTGATGTGTGTTGTAATTGCATTGGAGGACAAAACGACAAATTGAATTGTATCAAGTTTGCTGAGGTGAATTTGGGGTGCCGTGCCATATACTATGTCCCCATAGTCTATAATTGGCATCAGCGTCTGCTTTGTGATGCGCTTTCTGACCAGCAGACTTAGGGAGGATTTGTTCCTATATAGTATACCTAGTTTGGCATAGGTTTTGGATGTCAGGGTATCAATGTGCAACCCATATGTTAAATGGAAGTCAAATCATATGCCCAAATATTTGAAACTAGTAACAGGGGCTAAGATAGTATTAGAGTTGGTTCTGATCTGGCGCTTCTTCATTGGAAGCTTTAAAAATTTAGCTTTGGTCCCAAATACCATTGTTACAGTCTTGTCAGTGTTTAGAAACTGTTTGTTTTGGGAAATCCAATTTTCAAGTCTCAAAAAGTCAGATTGAAGTATGTGTTCAAGGTCTGAGAGATTAGGGCTATGTGCATATAGGTATAAGATTGTGTCATCCGCATACATGTGTATTGAGGCTTTCTTACAAACTGTAGGAGGATCATTGATGAACACTGAGAAGAATAGGGGTCCCAGAACAGAGCTTTGCGGCACACCGCTGGTGATAAGGTGTTGGAGTTGGTGTCTGAGATGGACACATGTTGGAATCTACCTGATAGGTAGGAATGAAACCAGTTTAAAGCATGCTTCCCTATTCCAGAGCTCTGGAGTAATACACATCAGGAATAAAAAAAATACTGTTTACAGGAGATGCAAGGGGCTATCAGGCATGTAAAACAGGGTAGCTCAGGAGTCTGGTGGCCAAATGAGCTCCAGGGAAGGACGGGCAGGGGCCAGACACCAGGCTTAACCTTTATTACACTGGTCCCTGGGCCCCTGTCCATCACAACATCCTTTAGAGTCGGGTCAGGAGGGTTACATTTCCTATTGAGTTTTTTGCAGTTGGATATTCTTGCTTAAAGTATCATAATGTATAAACTTACATTAAATGATCATTCCACCATTAGATAATGTTGGCTTTACATTTGATACAAAATAAGTGTACGCTGCTCTGGGGCACTGACCTACATTTTGCTATTGGTATATTGTGACGGGAGGGGGTAACCAGGCTACAGTATATAATAACGGTCAAGCCTGTTTGGTTACCCCTACTCCGTGTATAAGGGTCCAAGTGAGTTAGCTCTTGGACCCAGTAACATTGTATTATTGCATTGTATTTTATGTAATAAAACCATTTTTTGTGTTTTTCCCTTTCCGGGGACGTAATCAAGCAGGGATTGCTCGGGTATGAGTTTCAAGGGGGGTTTGCAGAGGAACCATTGACAGAATGTGCCTAGGAGGTTGGGGTCCGGAGTTACCAGAATAATGCCTGATTCTCGGATACATGTAGGCACATTGTCCCAGCAATACTACCCCTTGAAAACGTAAGCATGACTCACCACTAGGGACACCTGCTTCAGCACAGCTCAGAAAGAAGAATGAGGCACAGGGATAAATATGTATTCCTGTAGCTGAGGGAATCCCTAGGTTAAGGGGGGTCCCCCAGCTAGTGCCAAGGTGACCCACAACCAGTATAGGGTTTGTGGGTGCCCAACCATATATAAGGTTGGGGGGACTCTGAGAGTCCAAACTGAGTGGAAAGTGTGTGGAGAGTAAGGCAGGCAGAAATAAAACAACAATATTTTTCCTTTTCTGTTCCCTGTACCCCAAGACCTTCATCTAGAGTCCCACATAGCTGTTGGGGTTCCCCGAGACTCAGTGTGTATTAAAGTATAGTTTTAATATGTTTAAACATTCGGAACCTGTGGCATTCCACTAAAACTACAGAACAGAAACTGCGTTGAGGACAAAGCTAAAAGTGATATTATTGATGTGCTCACTGCAAAGCACAGAAGAAAAACCTTAAAAGCTGTCGGCCAAACAATACCCTAAATGTGTTTGTGTTTTTTTAATTAATCAGTTATGTACTATGAGAAAATACTTGTAACTTTTTTTTTCCAACCACTGTGAATGACATTTTGAATGTATAATGTAACAAGCATTTTTTGTTTCTAAAGCAAACATTTACAAAGTCACATCCCCTTCCCCTTCTGAAACAGGCTCTGACACACCACTTTTAGCCCTGCCCTCTCTCTAGCAGTGCACCAATTGTATGTAGTGACTGCCTGGTAACATGATCTTCCCCACAGAACTTTGCATCTTGGGTCCTCTTCTGCTGCACGGACAGACATTTAGTGAACCCCCGGGTCGAATCTTCGATCGATTACAGGAGAACGGATCAGCAATTTGGCTAATTACTTATTGTGTGGATTGTCTTGATGCACATATTAAAAGGAGAGGAAAAAAAAGCATGCAATCACGCAGGGATTGCTAGTGTATGAGTTTCAAGGGGGAGGGTTTGCGGAGGAACCGCTGACATGAGGCTGGCGGGTCGGGATCCAAAGTTACCGGGTCCCAGACAAAATGTACCCGGGAATCAAGCCTACATTGTCCCGGCAATACTTCCTTTTGAAAACGTAACCGCGACTCACCACTAGGCTGTCCTGCTTCAGCATAACTCATAAGAATGAGGCAAAGGGATCACTATGTGTTCCTTTAGCTGAGGGAATCCCTGGGTTAAGGGGGTTACCCCAGCTAGTGCCAAGGTGATCCACCAACAGTATATGGTTTGTGGGTGCCCAACCGTACGTAAGGTTGGGGGGACTCCAAGTCCACACCGAGTCAAAGGGAAAGTGTGTGGGGAAATAAGGCAGAAATAAAGAGACAAAATGTTTTCCTTTTCTGTTCCCTGTACCCTAGAGACTCCAAACTTTGGGAGTCTAAGTCTTAGGTGGGGGTTTGGGGTGAAAAGCACGTCATTGTGATTGCAGGAGTCTGGGGACAGAGTTACCGGTGGCCCTATAATTCTCCCCGGCTTACACACACTATTTTCGGGTACCCGGGGTGAGTTGCACTGGAGCCATACAGTGTCTCCCAGACTCCTAGTTTTCAACCCCAAGATCCTCACCTAAAGTCCCACATAGCTGGAGGGGTTCCCCGAGACTCGGGAGTATATTAAAATGTATTTTTAATGTGTTTAAACATTCGGAACCCATGTCCAAACAGACAGCCCGAGCAAACCCATAGGCGCCGGTATGTCTGCTGGACATCGGAGTTCAAAGCAGCCAAAGGATGCCCAGAGGTGTGAACGGCATTTGATTAGCTGGAAAAGGTGGAGTACTAGGTCCGGAGATCAATGGCAGTCCTCCAGTATGCCACTTGTTCTGCCAGACCTAAGGGCACCTGCCCAGCGGGTGGCATTGGGATAGCTGGGGGGAGATGTGGCAGTCTTGCGCATGTCCCTTGTATATTTCACATTTTCCCCTAACCCGGCTTGGCTATGATTGGCTGCTTCAGAAAGTTCCCATGTGCTGATTGGCTGTCAGGTCTTCTTCTATTTTATGAATGAAGCAGAGAATACTCTAAGAAGCCGAGAGCCAATCAGATTGTGTGTTCCCCTTGAGTCTGAGCCGGAAGAGCGCGGGCGGGCTTTTTAAAGATGCTTTGTTTGTACAGCTTAACCCCCTTATAACGCTGTGCTTGGGGTCCAAAGAATCATATCGCGCTATAAGCCGGTCGCGTTAGAAATAATGTACAATTGTATGCATTGTACAATAAAGTATTTAAGACACCAATAATCGTGTTGTAAAGTATTCATAAATACATAAATTGGGAGCCACGCTTGCATCGCGTTATAAGCGGATTTGCGTTGTAACGGATCGCGTTATAACGGGGTTGAGCTGTAATAGCAAAGCAACCGGCTTCGATTTCAAGCCTGAAAAGCCTGCCCGCCAGAGTCTAAGTCCTGCGTTTTGCGCCCAAGTTCTCAGAAACGAACGTAGCGGTTTGCGGCTGGGATTTTATGCCGATTTGAGTTCCAGGAGATTTGGGCTGGCTCGCGGTCAGGAGAGAACAAGTTCTCAGAAGAGAACGTAGCGGTGGCGTATGGAATTTTGTGCCGATTTGGGTTCCAGGAGAGTTCGGGCTAAGTCCCGGGCAGGGTAAAACTCTCCCATAGAGTTCCCTGCACCTAGGAAAGTCTAGTTTCAACCCCAGCCCTAAAGTAAGTGTGTCTTTTCATTTGTATTTTGTGTATCATTATGTGTAAGCGAATTTAAGCGAATAAATGACAATTTATTTCATTATCTTGTTTTGCTCAATGAGTGATCCCGGTAAAAAGGTGTAAATAACCTGGTCTCCCGTGACATATATGTAGAAAAATGAAAGTGATAAAGGGTCACATTCATACTAAATCATGTTTTTCAATTCCTCCTAGCTTTGAAAAGGAATAACCTGCATGAGTTTTGGCAAGCTCAGTGCATAAGATCTCAGCGTATTTGCAGAGAACTCTACTCGAAAAATGATTCTTGATACACAACAGCTTCTATTATACACCTCTCACATGAGGGCAAGAGTCCAAAAGACACACAAAAACTAAGCAATAAAATGCTGTTGTGAGAATCAAGAATCACTTTGTGAATTGTCTGCTCTGCCAATACCTTTTTCATTCATAAACGATGGATACATTTGACCAGATTTTTTTTATCTGCTTAAAATGACTCCGGGAGGTGATGAACTGTTCAAGATAAAAAAAAAAGAAAAAGAATTGAATGCACGCCAGGAAAATGAGTTAATATATACTAAGATTTTGATCTGCACAGATCCACATACAGGGTTCATCATGAGGTGTCTCCAAGGAATTTGCCCCTGTAAATATGTAATGCCGGATCTCAGACAATGTAGAGGGTTCCTGAGCCTGGGGGAGGGAGGAGGGGGGGAGGGACTGCGCACATACTGTAGCATGGATAGTATACCTGTCAATTTTAGCAGGCGTTTCCAAAGTCGGTCCCCACAATGCTTTGCATTTATAGCAGCAAAGCATTGTGGGGCATAACTTTTGAATCTGCCGCAGTAATTGACAGGTACTGTATACCACCCATGATGTCTGCCCACTGAGGTGCAGTTTGGAGCCTTATTAATAGTGTCTTCTCCCCATGAGCTCAGGCCACTATAATGCCTGGGATCAGTCAAACTGTTTTGTTTTGTTAGCAATAATCTGATAAATAGGCAATACAATGTATTATATAGGGATTTGTGGAACAAATATTTTCTAGCGGGGTGTACAATGTAACAAAGGTTGGAAACCTTAGACATCATTTACGTATTCATCTGTACGTCCATGTTGTTTGTAATGTTGAAAATGTGATACACCCCCTTTAGTCTTTGCGCTATTGTGAATAATGAATTTGGGTTTCAAAGGAAATAATGCACGGACTTTATTCTCAGCTCCAGCCTCTCACTTAACATCTTTTTCATGTGAAGAGAAATATGCTATCATTGGGCTCAGGCTGAAGATAATGCACTCTAACCTGTTTCCCATCCAAACTTCACAGATGTGTGACTATAACAAAATGGCCTTTAAAAAATGAAATCATGTCTTTCATTAATCACTATTAAAAATGTACAATCATTATTGAAAAAACAAACTTGCAAATGCACGTTCTCTTTATGTATTCCCCCCTCCCCCCCCCCCCCCCCAAATGAGATTTGCGATGTAAAATCTGCAAACAGATTTGGTCGATTTTAATCCAAGCGGATTCATCAAAAAACGCGATTGGATACAATCCGTTGACAGATTTGTAGAATCCAATCCACGGATTCTTAAGAATACGCCAACAGATCGCCCAATCTGCGGATTGGATTCTACAAATCTGTCAACAGATTGCGGCAATAATAATAAAAAACGCGATTAACAAATAAGGTTACGGCGAACAACTATTCAATACTCTTATGCAAATTAAATGTATAAATAAAATGTGATAGAATAAGAATAAAATGTATTAATACTGTACATATAATGTATTATATAAACCTTTATACGTGTTTAAAAACAAAACCGTTCATTAGAGATGAATTCTTCCATTACAACACATTTTAAATCTTATTTGTTATTGATAATATGGTATCAAAAATGGCTTCAGAACAAATTGATTGTTCATGCCTGTTGATTTTGGTGTTTTAAATGTAAAAATCCAATATTATTCTCTTCTTAATCATTTATTTAGGTAACTTCCACCCTGAAAAAGTAGATACACGTTCTTTTTTGGCGTAATAGAACCTTAATGTTCTCGAAGTCTCGTTTTTACAGTACACATTGTTGTCCACAATTACAAGTTAGTAGGTAAATTAAATTTTTAGACATACAAGTTATTCTTTGTTCTATAGGGTAATCATTACCTGTTACATTACTCGTAAATTGTGAGACATGCTTTACAACTTTTACGGGGGCAAAACAACCCTTACCATTTCCAACCATGTCCTATTTTTGATACTTTTTTCTAATAATGGACTAAGACAAAGGAAATGTTGAAAGGTCGGGGGCTTCCGAAATATAACATTGTGAATTAAATAGAAGTAGCCATGTAAGTCCAGTTGTGTTAGTCCAAAATAAATGAGTACTTGAATATTAGATGATACAGTACCCTTTTTATTTGGACTAATCATTTATATTTTAGGACATGCTTTTGAGAGTTCGACTCCCTTCCAATTAAACTTCAGAATACCTCTTTCATTGAATATAAGATCTAATTTCAGAACTGACCAATGTGTCATAATTACTTCAGATGACTCCATACTAAAATCTGTAATGAATTTAACTCTATCTTGTGTGGCTTGTTTTTTTTTTTACTTTGTTTGTTCTTGTTCATTACTGTTCAATCAACTTTAGCAATCTTTTCAAATGCCTCAATTAAGTTCTCATTGGAGTAACTCCTATTTTTAACCTATTAAACTCTTTAATTGCTTCAAACTTAAAATCAACATCATTCGGTTAATTTCCTTTAATTACAGATAATTGACTCTAGGGGATGGCTCTTATCACATAACTTACAGTATGTGGCACAAATCTGCCATCAAAAATGTATTACATGATGTAGGTTTTCTATACTACAATGAAACCCATATTATTAAACAATGTTAAAACCAAGAAGTTGGTACAGTCATTATTATCTGGTTCCCATGCAAATTTTTCCTTTGCCGCGTTATCATTTATATAATTGAAAAAACAGTAGCAGTCCACAGTTGACTCTGATGTTAGAGCACATTATCTTCATTCTGAGCCAGTGGTCAAATTACTATACAGTACGTGCAGCTGCACCGACTGTTAGGGGCCCATCCCCCCATACTATCACCCAACCGTCAGAAGAGTGTTCCAACATTTCTACAGGGTCCCTTCTTTCTAATTTCTCCCCCGAGGCCTTACAGGGGGCGTTTGGGGCCTTGCTTGGCAGCAGAAGTAGAGGTAGCCCACCCTGGCAGCCCTAACATGGAGTGAGTTTCGGATATTTAAAATGTATATTTTTAACGATATTGCACCAGGATCGGGTGCTTTTTTTCTTTTTTTCTATGCAGGTTAAAGGGGAGATCGTTGAGCCCACAAAGAAGGCACCAGAGAAAAACAAAAGATCAGAATGGCAGCAGGTCCGGCATGAACGGAACTCACCAGCCCGGAATGAATTTAAGTAAAAAAACTTTATTAAACTACATTAAAAAATAGACATCCACTAACAAAAAATAGCTCCTCCTCCCACACATTTCACGCCGTCCTTGGCGAATTCTCAAGGATTATGACGAGAAGGGAGAGGGAACAGATATTTAAACCCCTCCCTTCTAATTACAACATTTCACAAACCTGTGTGCTAGCTCGTAAATCTTAAGTACAAGTTAATGGACACAGAAAGAAGGCTGCCTGATTCCAGTCGTGCATATACAATTTGCACTCTCTTACTTAAGAAGATAAGTATTTTCACTATATATAGATATAGTGCTCCACAAATCTGGTTGCCCGGTCGCGGTTCTGTGAATTGCAAAAAAAAAAAATTTCAATCCAGCAACCTGATTGGCTTGGCGGGCTGCCAAATTTTTTTTCATCCAGGCTCTATATAAGGCCACGCAGGCGAATCAGCCTTCCTTTCCTTCCAGCTTCAACTGGTTAGTACTCCATTGCCTAATTGCATCCCATAGACCCCTGCGCTCCCGCAGCCCCCATGCGGACCCCTGCGAGGCGGTAGCGGGGGTGCGCCTCCCCATCGCTCATGCTGCCCCCGCAAGACGGGAGGTGGTAGCGGGGGTGTTCCACCCTGTCCCCGGTGCTCCCGCTGCCTGCCGGGCGGGAGGTGGTAGCGGGGGTGTTCTTCCCCCCCTGTCCCCGGCTCTCCCGCTGTCTCTGTCTCTCCTCTCTCTGTCTCTCCCCTCTGTCTCTCTGTCTCTCTGTCCCTCCCCTCCCTGTCTCTCCCCTCCCTGTCTCTCCCCTCTCTGTCTCTCTCCCCTCTCTGTCTCTCCCCTCTCTGTCTCTCTCCCCTCTCTCCCTTCTCTGGTGTCTCCCCACTCCCCTCTCTGTCTCTCCCCTCTCCCCTCTCTGTCTCTCCCCTCTCTGTCTCACCCCTCTCTGTCTCTCTATCTCTCCCCTCTTTGTCTATCTGTCTCTCCCCTTTCTGTCTCTCCCCTCTCTGTCTCTCTGTCTCTCTCCGTTCTCTGTCTCTCTGTCTCTCTCGTCTCTCTGTCTCTCTTCCCTCTCTGTCTCTCTGCCCTCTCTGTCTCTCTTCCCTCTCTGTCTCTCTTCCCTCTATGTCTCTCTCTCCCCTCTCTGTCTCTCTCCCCTCTCTGTATCTCTGTCTCTCTCCCCTCTCTGTATCTCTGTCTCTCTCCCCTC
Organism: Ascaphus truei; assembly: GCF_040206685.1. Lineage (NCBI taxonomy): Eukaryota > Metazoa > Chordata > Amphibia > Anura > Ascaphidae > Ascaphus > Ascaphus truei. The sequence continues at coordinate 10,778,872 of NC_134488.1, forward strand.
TCTGTATCTGGATATCTTATTTACCCTATATATCTTAACTGCACTATACCTACACCGAAATAACCTACTGTATACTGCTTTCTTCCAGATCTGACTCAAGCTTCAGACGGGAGACATCGGAATCTCTCCTAACCCAGAAGACAGGTAGGAAACACCTCCCCTCCAACATATAACATTGCGGGAAAGAGGGTACCTGGACATCGAGGGACTGCGGATCAGGTAAGATCCCAGGCGGGATTGCTGCTTTAGATATTGTGAAGCCACTGGTTAATGGGTGCAGGAAACTAGTCACACACACACACACACGTAACAATGACTAATTGTAGTAAAGTATAAATGTGAAAGAAAAAAATGTGAAAAAGCGCTAAAGTTTAAACACCAATGTGATATATCATAAATAATAACTTTAACATAAAGGTAGGCTGCCTGGTACCTACTGCTAGTACAAACAGATAACAACGTGAAAAAGAAAAAAACCTGGCGCCAAAAGTTCAAATGGAAAGTCCTGTGATCCTCAAGGAATCTGCAGGCATGCTTGACAGGCCATGGAACGAGAAAAAGAAAAACAAACACAAATCATAGCGTAACACTGCAGGGTAAAACAGTACTACACTAAAAAACATAAAACAGTGAGACTCCTAGTCACAATTATAATATAAACAATTTATTAAAACTAGAACTATGCTATAAAATAAGAAAAAAAAGACAGGGAATAGGGAGTGATCAACTAAATCATACAAATTGTAGTATAGAAAAATAATAACTTCCAATCGATAATTATCAATGAAAGTAGGTGCAGCTGTGAATTGAAGTGAATCAAGGAAAATAAGTGGTACAAAGTGTTTGTATCCCAGGAGAGAATTGTCCCTGATGAAGTTCCGTAATAGCAGGGAAACGCGCGTTGGGCGCATGATTGTGTCATCAGCCCCCGTTATGGGGCTGTTTTAACATAGTGTTTTTCCAGCAGTTCACTAGCATAGCCATATATCTAAAAACAGTGTAGCAGATAGGGATGGTCTCACTGACACAGTGTTGCTAATTGGATTCATGGGCATGTAGTGTTCAATACCTGCTGCTGACTTTGGCAACATATTTATTGTGCTAGTATTTGCAAGTGCTGAGCTTTCAGGCTCACCTTGGCTGGTTGCACCCTGTTTAGCCTCTAGGACTCCAGTAGTAATTATATACTGGAGTATCTATATTTATGAGAGCTTTATCTTGGTGCATTTGTTTATACCATTTAATTCATTTTTAATGTTTATTACACCACTCTTTTCGGTAATATATGTTTTAAGTATTTAGTATTAAAAGTTATATTTTACACTATAGTAGTGTGCATACAAGTGAATTCTCTCCTGGGATACAAACACTTTGTACCCCTTATTTTCCTTGCTATAAAATAAGCACTGAAATAATATGAGAACAGCTGGTCATCCGGTGGTGGAAAAATCAGAGCCCTACTTACAAAAAGCAGGGTGAAATCACGCGATAGAATAACAGAGTCCTCTCGGCACAGGAGGTATTCCTTGCAGAGTTTGAGCTCTGCTCCGCCGGTACTCACGCCTGAAATCCCTTCAGAGGTACACAGGAACAGTGCCAGTGATGGAGGCTGGTCTTCAGGGTGCACAGCGCAACAGCACGTGTGGCCGGCTCCCCTCACTTCCTCCTCCTGGTTCACAGGCTGTCTCAGCGCGCCCGCGCGCGAGTGTGCCCGTACACTTAAAGGGACAGGGGCTGCGGTCTGATTGCCGGGAGCTACCAGAACTTGAAAGCTCCAGACCAAATGTCCAACCTAAAAGTTCAATGCCAAACTCAGAGTGACTGTGTCAATAAAGAAAACAACCAGGGAAGCGCTATATTAGTTGGGATCAGGCTCAGCAGCCAATTTTATGTATAAACCACATATAAAACAATAGCATAAAATAGCATGATTGAATACACAAAAATATAATATATAAAATGAGTAACACAAGTCTCTGCCAGTTGGAGATTGTCCAGGTGATGTAAGTGCAAGTTAATGCCCCTGTCTGATGTGACAGACTCGGGCAAGAGTGACCTTTGAGAGGTATAAATCCAGAGTGGTAGCTGGGATGGAAAGCGCTACCAACTGTGCAGGTAATGAAGTGTGTAGAAATGGGAAGGTGCCGTAGGCATCAAATATGGAAAAAGCTCACCCAGACTTCAAACTCTTTGCGCTGGTGGCTCCTTTTGTTTCGTCCTTCACAGCCTCGCTGCAGAAACTCCGCTGTACAGCTCTCCTGGGCTTGCACACCAGGGATGGAACTACTCACAGGGCGCCGGGTTTCCGGGTATGACGTCACGGCCGGACGTGACGCACCAACCCTTCCCGGCTGTGCCTGGAGCTGCCGCAGCACACAGGGGCTGAGAGCCGAATTTCACACACCTCACACAGCTTCAAAGTTCCACAGCCTCCGCAGTACACTCTCCAAGGGACTCCACGTTAGACCACCAGGACTGGGGCAATGAGACAGGGATGCACAAGAGCTGCAACCCCTCTAGACTCCTCCTCCTACGCGTTTCAGCACGTGACGTGCTTTCATCAGGGATACCATGGGGGTGTTTAGAGTGGACTATAAATACCCATCTAGACAGCGGTCATCAATTAGCCTAATTGGCTTCCAATGACAATCTCACACCCTCAGTACAACAGTGCATTTCAGCACAACCCCCATGTAATGGTTCATGTCACAAAAAAACAAGGTGTATAAAGAAAAATTACAATACAACAACATAACATTTGAATGAATTGATACATTATTATTAAACATTACAAAGTCCCACTGTTTATACTACATAACAAATATGCAAACACTAAACAACACATAAAGAGTAAATGTAAATCCTGAATTCATTAACTCAATTTAACATTTCAACATTACATCTTGGGATATTCCTCAAATTTGCCACAAGTATATAAATCAATAAATGGCATATAATAAAAATGTGCTAAAAATACTATACAACACTCCAAGAGTACACTTAAATGATGAACTCCCTTACTTAATTGGATACCCAATCGGTGAGTCCTGTGATGTTCAACAGAATAGCCTTAAATGCATGATTAAATTGCATCCCATACAAGAAGAGTATGGATCACCTGGGTAGAAAAAAAAAAAAAAAAAAAAAAAAATAAAAAAAAAAACCCACATTACACTAAAATAACATTTGGAGAACCTAGATGGAGGGGGACGTATTGGATTAATAAAAACATATGTTAAAAATATAAATATAGTTTTAAAAATCTGTGTTTAAAACTATATTATAAGATATATAAAAACCCCACACCTTCATTGAAAGGCAAGGAGATCTAAGTCCTCATTTAGACCTTTGGGGCTTAGTGTCTGTAGTTTAAAAATCCAATACGTCTCTTGTTTTCTCAATTTTAAAAGTCTATCCCCTCTCATATTTGTTTTTCCAATGTGTTCTATACCCGTGACTGTTAAACCTTCTGTACACATATTGTGTTTAATTAAAAAATGGCGTGAAACTCCATGACCTGTGAAGCCTTTTAGGATGTTTCGTCTATGTTCAGTGAACCTTTCTTTAAGACTTCGCTTGGTTCTTCCTATATAGTGGAGACCACAGGGGCAGGTAAGCAAGTAAATAATAAAATCTGTATTGCAGTTGATAAAATGCTTAATTTTAAAAACTTCTCCTGTGGTCTTTGATTTAAATTCGATACTTTTATTAGTTATGTGTTTGCAGGTCAAGCAGTTATTTCTTCCACATTTGTAACATCCTTGGGGGGGTGCTGGTAACCACATATTTGTATTTGGTATTGGGGTTTCCCTCATGTCTGGTTCTAATTTCCTTAAAATTGTTGGAGCTAGGACGTTTTTCAGGTTCCTTGCCCGCCTGAACACGATCTCTGGTTTGTTTTTCAGGACTTTACCTAAAATTGGATCATTTTGTAAAATCCCCCAATGCTTAGTTAAAATCTTTTTTATTTCATTTGATGCCCTATTAAATCTTGTAATAAATGAACAGCTGCCTACATTACGTGGATCAATATTTACATCCTCACTTTTTTTGGATTTTCCTGTAATCAATGCATTTTGATTATATTCCTTTACCTTGGATACTAGTGCTTCTAATTTGTCTTTTTGGTAACCTTTCGCTAGAAATTTGTTAACAAGAACAGTGGATTGTTCTTCAAAATCTGAATTCCTTGTACAATTTCTGCGCACTCTCAATAGCTGCCCGTAGGGGATGTTATTTAGCCAGGTCTTTGAATGATTACTTTTTTGATCTAAATAGCTATTGGAGTCCACCGTCTTAAAAAAGGTTTTTGTTAAGATTTTGTCCCCTTCATTAAATAAGGTTAAATCCAAAAAATTGATTCTGGAAGGGTTATGCTCATGGGTGAACTGTAGATTGACACTGTTATCATTAATATACTTATAAAATTGTAAAAGCTCCACTTCAGTGCCCTTCCAAATAATTAACAGGTCGTCTATGAAGCGTTTATAAAAAAATATATTTTTATGGAAGGGATTATTTTTCCATATATTGTCATCCTCCCATTTCCCCATGAACAAATTAGCAAAACTGGGGGCAAATTTTGTCCCCATTGCAGTTCCAATGTTTTGAATATAAAATTTGCCTTCAAATAAAAAATAGTTATTCTTTAAAATGAATTCAATACTTTTTAAGATAAAAGCTCTTTGGTCAGCATGCATAAAAGGGTCCTGTTTTAAAAAATAGTCCACAGCCTCTAGACCTTTTTCGTGTAAAATGCTTGTATACAATGCTGTAACATCGCATGTAACCCATACAAGATCATCAGCCCATAGAACATTTTTTAAAAGTTGTAAAATGTGTTGTGTATCTTTTGTATGGGATTTAAGTTCTCTCACATGTTTCTGTAGAAAAGAATCCACAAATTCCGACAAAGCTGATGTTAGCGAGTTTATGCCTGAAATAATCGGCCGGCCTGGTGGATTGATGAGGCTCTTATGAATTTTCGGCAAATGATATAGTACAGGAGTGCTGGGTTGCTCGATGTTTAAAAACTTGAATTCTGCTGTATTAAGAACATTATTCGCCAAACCTTCCTTCAAGTGTTTTAGAAGGTTGATCTGAAATTTAGTGAGGGGGTCCCCCACTAGAAGTGAATAGGATTCCCTATCTCCTAGTATCCTTAGGGCTTCCGCAACATACTCTTCTTTGTCTTGGATGACAATTCCACCCCCTTTGTCGGCTTGACGGATAACTATTCCACTATTTCCTTTCAGATCCTCGACTGCTTTTAATTCTTTTGGTGATAAGTTAAACTTTGTTTTCGGTGGATGTTCGCATAAATACTCTAAATCCTTAAAAACCAGATCATAAAAAACTTCTACATTATGTCCTTTTGAATAAGAGGGATAAAAATTAGATTTCGGTTTAAAATGTGTGTGAGAAATTTCATAAGGTTTAGTCATTGAATTAAAAAGTGAAGCTGCTTCCTCTGGCCCCTCGTTTTCTTCAAATAGTGCAACCATAGATTTTACGTATTCCTCTTCTCTCGTTTGTGCCATGCTATCATAGATAGGAACTGGAGTTGTTCCATTTTTCAGAAAATGGCGTTTAAGCGTTAGTTTTCTTGTGAATCTATGTAAATCAATGAACAAATCGAACAATACTGGTCCACTGGTGGGTGCAAAGGTCAAACCCCTCTCAAGTACTTTACTTTGGTCAGAAGTTAAAATAACCTTGGATAGGTTGAAAATACTTCCCTGTTTGCTTAACCTATCTAGTTTGCACTGTCTTTTTCTTTGAATTTCCTTTCCCCCTCTGCTACCTCTCTTTCGAGTTTTCTTAGGTCTTTCTGGGTTTGGATCAGTAACTGCTTCCGTTTCTCCTGAAGTGCTCTTTCTTTCTCCTTCAGATCTTTCAACTCCTTCTCTTTCAGATATTTTGCATCTAGGGGCAACTGTTTTCTTCCCTTTTGGTCTCTCTCTAAAAAAGATACCGCTGTTGAATTTCTAGAGCTATCCACAATTCCCAACCTGATTTTGGGTTTGGCTCCCAGATTAGGCTCAATGTGCGAGACTTCAGTAATTCTAAAAGTATCAGAGGTCGGTCTTGTGGAGTCTGATCCCAGACCTTTTGGTGTTGATAAATGGAAGGCTCCCCTTGATTGTGGATGCCTTATGGTTCCTAAAACTTTATGAGACTTGTTATCCTCAAACCTACTTATATTCTCAGACATAGCTATGGGTTTTCTATGTTTGTCGGTTGGGATATATCTTGGTGAATCAAGAGGCTGTTTGCCACTAACATTAATATTGCGATTCTGTTCCCTTACTGTATATGGCCTATACCTACCAGATTTCATATTCTCATTCCCCTCCCGTTTTTTTGCCCAGTTTCTTTGTTTATTTGTTGCATAATCTGTGAGGTCTCTTTCAAATTTCCCTTCCTTAGATGATATTAATTCTGCTTCAAATTTCTCTAATTTACAATCTGTATCTGAAACTAAGTCACAAAATTCCTCAGTGTCACTAAAGAGTTTTAGTTCACCCTGTAGTTTATCAATTTCAACTGCCAAATTTTCCAAAATTTTCTCTCTATATGTGATTAAGATTCTAATGAGGGCAAATGAGGAGACATCAAGAATCTCATTCCATGATTTGGTAAATTCCAAATCATCAAATGCGGATTTCTTAGAGAGTCTTAAACCACGTGGGATTTTACCTTCATTCAAATATTTTTTCAAAAAATAGACATCCCACCAGTGGCGTGCCTCCAGTTTGAGCATTTTTTCTAGTTTAAAAAACTCAGAGGATAAGTCACAAATTTCCTCATCCAAGATTAAAGTAGTATTGTTGCTTGCTAGTTTTGTATCTTTTAGATGTTTCTTTCTCCTTGAAAGTCTATCATTAACTGTCCTAAAACTTGCCATTATGGAACTGCAGAAAAACTAAATTCTGCCTCCAAGAATTGGTGATTTCAGGAATAGAATCAACTGGCTGCACTATAAGGGTATAGGGTTGAACAAGCAAACAAAAGAAAAATTAGTGCGCCTTGTGGATAGCTCTAGAAATTCAACAGCGGTATCTTTTTTAGAGAGAGACCAAAAGGGAAGAAAACAGTTGCCCCTAGATGCAAAATATCTGAAAGAGAAGGAGTTGAAAGATCTGAAGGAGAAAGAAAGAGCACTTCAGGAGAAACGGAAGCAGTTACTGATCCAAACCCAGAAAGACCTAAGAAAACTCGAAAGAGAGGTAGCAGAGGGGGAAAGGAAATTCAAAGAAAAAGACAGTGCAAACTAGATAGGTTAAGCAAACAGGGAAGTATTTTCAACCTATCCAAGGTTATTTTAACTTCTGACCAAAGTAAAGTACTTGAGAGGGGTTTGACCTTTGCACCCACCAGTGGACCAGTATTGTTCGATTTGTTCATTGATTTACATAGATTCACAAGAAAACTAACGCTTAAACGCCATTTTCTGAAAAATGGAACAACTCCAGTTCCTATCTATGATAGCATGGCACAAACGAGAGAAGAGGAATACGTAAAATCTATGGTTGCACTATTTGAAGAAAACGAGGGGCCAGAGGAAGCAGCTTCACTTTTTAATTCAATGACTAAACCTTATGAAATTTCTCACACACATTTTAAACCGAAATCTAATTTTTATCCCTCTTATTCAAAAGGACATAATGTAGAAGTTTTTTATGATCTGGTTTTTAAGGATTTAGAGTATTTATGCGAACATCCACCGAAAACAAAGTTTAACTTATCACCAAAAGAATTAAAAGCAGTCGAGGATCTGAAAGGAAATAGTGGAATAGTTATCCGTCAAGCCGACAAAGGGGGTGGAATTGTCATCCAAGACAAAGAAGAGTATGTTGCGGAAGCCCTAAGGATACTAGGAGATAGGGAATCCTATTCACTTCTAGTGGGGGACCCCCTCACTAAATTTCAGATCAACCTTCTAAAACACTTGAAGGAAGGTTTGGCGAATAATGTTCTTAATACAGCAGAATTCAAGTTTTTAAACATCGAGCAACCCAGCACTCCTGTACTATATCATTTGCCGAAAATTCATAAGAGCCTCATCAATCCACCAGGCCGGCCGATTATTTCAGGCATAAACTCGCTAACATCAGCTTTGTCGGAATTTGTGGATTCTTTTCTACAGAAACATGTGAGAGAACTTAAATCCCATACAAAAGATACACAACACATTTTACAACTTTTAAAAAATGTTCTATGGGCTGATGATCTTGTATGGGTTACATGCGATGTTACAGCATTGTATACAAGCATTTTACACGAAAAAGGTCTAGAGGCTGTGGACTATTTTTTAAAACAGGACCCTTTTATGCATGCTGACCAAAGAGCTTTTATCTTAAAAAGTATTGAATTCATTTTAAAGAATAACTATTTTTTATTTGAAGGCAAATTTTATATTCAAAACATTGGAACTGCAATGGGGACAAAATTTGCCCCCAGTTTTGCTAATTTGTTCATGGGGAAATGGGAGGATGACAATATATGGAAAAATAATCCCTTCCATAAAAATATATTTTTTTATAAACGCTTCATAGACGACCTGTTAATTATTTGGAAGGGCACTGAAGTGGAGCTTTTACAATTTTATAAGTATATTAATGATAACAGTGTCAATCTACAGTTCACCCATGAGCATAACCCTTCCAGAATCAATTTTTTGGATTTAACCTTATTTAATGAAGGGGACAAAATCTTAACAAAAACCTTTTTTAAGACGGTGGACTCCAATAGCTATTTAGATCAAAAAAGTAATCATTCAAAGACCTGGCTAAATAACATCCCCTACGGGCAGCTATTGAGAGTGCGCAGAAATTGTACAAGGAATTCAGATTTTGAAGAACAATCCACTGTTCTTGTTAACAAATTTCTAGCGAAAGGTTACCAAAAAGACAAATTAGAAGCACTAGTATCCAAGGTAAAGGAATATAATCAAAATGCATTGATTACAGGAAAATCCAAAAAAAGTGAGGATGTAAATATTGATCCACGTAATGTAGGCAGCTGTTCATTTATTACAAGATTTAATAGGGCATCAAATGAAATAAAAAAGATTTTAACTAAGCATTGGGGGATTTTACAAAATGATCCAATTTTAGGTAAAGTCCTGAAAAACAAACCAGAGATCGTGTTCAGGCGGGCAAGGAACCTGAAAAACGTCCTAGCTCCAACAATTTTAAGGAAATTAGAACCAGACATGAGGGAAACCCCAATACCAAATACAAATATGTGGTTACCAGCACCCCCCCAAGGATGTTACAAATGTGGAAGAAATAACTGCTTGACCTGCAAACACATAACTAATAAAAGTATCGAATTTAAATCAAAGACCACAGGAGAAGTTTTTAAAATTAAGCATTTTATCAACTGCAATACAGATTTTATTATTTACTTGCTTACCTGCCCCTGTGGTCTCCACTATATAGGAAGAACCAAGCGAAGTCTTAAAGAAAGGTTCACTGAACATAGACGAAACATCCTAAAAGGCTTCACAGGTCATGGAGTTTCACGCCATTTTTTAATTAAACACAATATGTGTACAGAAGGTTTAACAGTCACGGGTATAGAACACATTGGAAAAACAAATATGAGAGGGGATAGACTTTTAAAATTGAGAAAACAAGAGACGTATTGGATTTTTAAACTACAGACACTAAGCCCCAAAGGTCTAAATGAGGACTTAGATCTCCTTGCCTTTCAATGAAGGTGTGGGGTTTTTATATATCTTATAATATAGTTTTAAACACAGATTTTTAAAACTATATTTATATTTTTAACATATGTTTTTATTAATCCAATACGTCCCCCTCCATCTAGGTTCTCCAAATGTTATTTTAGTGTAATGTGGGTTTTTTTTTTTTTTTTTTTTTTTTTTCTACCCAGGTGATCCATACTCTTCTTGTATGGGATGCAATTTAATCATGCATTTAAGGCTATATTGTTGAACATCACAGGACTCACCGATTGGGTATCCAATTAAGTAAGGGAGTTCATCATTTAAGTGTACTCTTGGAGTGTTGTATAGTATTTTTAGCACATTTTTATTATATGCCATTTATTGATTTATATACTTGTGGCAAATTTGAGGAATATCCCAAGATGTAATGTTGAAATGTTAAATTGAGTTAATGAATTCAGGATTTACATTTACTCTTTATGTGTTGTTTAGTGTTTGCATATTTGTTATGTAGTATAAACAGTGGGACTTTGTAATGTTTAATAATAATGTATCAATTCATTCAAATGTTATGTTGTTGTATTGTAATTTTTCTTTATACACCTTGTTTTTTTGTGACATGAACCATTACATGGGGGTTGTGCTGAAATGCACTGTTGTACTGAGGGTGTGAGATTGTCATTGGAAGCCAATTAGGCTAATTGATGACCGCTGTCTAGATGGGTATTTATAGTCCACTCTAAACACCCCCATGGTATCCCTGATGAAAGCACGTCACGTGCTGAAACGCGTAGGAGGAGGAGTCTAGAGGGGTTGCAGCTCTTGTGCATCCCTGTCTCATTGCCCCAGTCCTGGTGGTCTAACGTGGAGTCCCTTGGAGAGTGTACTGCGGAGGCTGTGGAACTTTGAAGCTGTGTGAGGTGTGTGAAATTCGGCTCTCAGCCCCTGTGTGCTGCGGCAGCTCCAGGCACAGCCGGGAAGGGTTGGTGCGTCACGTCCGGCCGTGACGTCATACCCGGAAACCCGGCGCCCTGTGAGTAGTTCCATCCCTGGTGTGCAAGCCCAGGAGAGCTGTACAGCGGAGTTTCTGCAGCGAGGCTGTGAAGGACGAAACAAAAGGAGCCACCAGCGCAAAGAGTTTGAAGTCTGGGTGAGCTTTTTCCATATTTGATGCCTACGGCACCTTCCCATTTCTACACACTTCATTACCTGCACAGTTGGTAGCGCTTTCCATCCCAGCTACCACTCTGGATTTATACCTCTCAAAGGTCACTCTTGCCCGAGTCTGTCACATCAGACAGGGGCATTAACTTGCACTTACATCACCTGGACAATCTCCAACTGGCAGAGACTTGTGTTACTCATTTTATATATTATATTTTTGTGTATTCAATCATGCTATTTTATGCTATTGTTTTATATGTGGTTTATACATAAAATTGGCTGCTGAGCCTGATCCCAACTAATATAGCGCTTCCCTGGTTGTTTTCTTTATTGTCCTTATTCAGCAAGGTTTGGGTACCTTGCATTGGAAGCTGCTTATGTGTTTGGATCATTTTGGTTCCGTCTGCCATTTTTTGTGCTATAACCACAATTAACCCCTCTCACTCCTAATGGTTCATGTCACATAACCTATTAATGGTATAAAAGTATATGTATTCATAGGATTTAACTACTCACATCATCAAGGTGTATTTTCGTTTCCATTCAATTTATAATTAAAAATTTTTTTTTTTTTTTTTCCCCTTTTTTTCCCCCCTTTTTTTTTTTTTTTTATCACACTTGGATTTATTTAATAATCCATTTTACGGTGAGTGGTTTCAGGAACAGATCACCAGGCGCACTAATTTTTCTTTTGTTTGCTTGTTCAGAGTGACTGTGTCACCTGCCCATTATAAAGTATAAATGTAATACAATAAATAAACATATGTCAAAAACGAATGTTGTTCTTATTAGGAATTTATTCAATTTCTCTTTTTTGGGGGGCGGGGCTAGGTGGCGAGTAGATTTTTTGGTTCGGCCAGTAGAGTTTTGGGTGATTTGTCAAGCACTGTATGTGTGTGTGTGTGTGTGTGTGTGTGTGTGTTTGTGTGTGTGTATATATATATATATATATATATATATATATATATATATATATATATATATATATGCAAATACAACTGTATGCTCATCTGCATGTCTTAGGCAGGTCTGCAACCGCAACTCTTGTCATAGCCTTACCGGGGTTGTCATCTCGTGTCATGGCCTTACCGGTGTTGTCGTCTCCTCCACCAGAAGGGCATGCGTGTATTCTGCAGGCGGAGGGGTTGAGCGTGGAGGGTTCCATTGGGTGCTTGGTGTTGGAACCGTGAAGGTAGAATAAGGCGCCTCCAGGCCACCCTCCTGTTCCTGCGTCAGACATACAGGGGCAGGGACTCCAAGCAAAGAATGGATCCCCGCGATGTTCCTCTCCATCTTATCCATACGCCTATCCATAATCAACATGGTCTCCAAAAGAAGATCAATCTTTTGCACCGTTGTGTTGTCAGGGATTTCGACACAACTTAATCCATTCAGTATGCGGGCGAACGAGCTGAATCTGGTGCAAGGAGTGCTGTTGAAATCTGCGTGGATGGGTGCTGGAGCAGGTGAGCTGGAGGTTCCCTGCAGAGCAGTGTTGGGGATGGGTGCTGGAGCAGGTGAGCTGGGGGTTCCCAGCAGAGCAGTGTTGGGGATGGGTGCTGGAGCAGGTGAGCTGGGGGTTTACAGCAGAGCAGTGTCGTGGGTGGTTGTTGGGTCAATTTCGGGCAACCAAAGTGTCACGCTGCACTCACCACGGACAAGGAGGGACACCAGAACTGAGGTGAGAAGGGTAACACCTGCACCCACAGCTGCGGGGACACGCCTGGAAGGTGGATAGTAGGCGTCCGGAACTGCACGGGAGTAAGGGTGAAAGTTCAGATACTCGCCGGACGATAGGGGAAGTTCCAGTAGAATAGTCGGTGCCAAGAGCCTGGGGTCCGGAGCCGGGAGGTAGGTAGGAATCCGTAAGCCAAGGTGGAGGGTTGGAGAGTGCGGGAGGTCAGAGGGCAAGCCAAGGGTCGAAATCCAGAGCGGGTCCACAGCCAAACCGGTTCGGTACACAGGAGATCACTAGGAGAGACAGAGACAAAAGCACTAAGGCAGGCACGACCGTGGGTAACGCAGGTCACACAAAGCTATGCTCAGCCAAAGAAGGAATGGCTGAGCAGAGTATAAATGAGAACAGAGCCCAATGGGAAGAGGGGTAGGGACAGAGGTGCGGCCCCATGGGAGACAGGGATAGGTGAGGGACAGTGCCACAGCTGATTAGCTTGACGCAAGGCTTGTGGGCGGTGCACGCGCATCAGGCATGTGCACCGCGCGGGAGAGGTGCACGTGGCCCGAGCTGGGAGCTGAAGCTCCTCCTGCGGGAGGACAGAAAGGTCCGTGGTTGCGTGCGCGCGCATGCTCGCGTCCCATGGCAGCCGCGGGGATCGGAAAGGAAGAAGGAGGGTCCCGCTCTCGGCGATGAACTCGTGGAGCCAGAGCCGGGGAGCGCCGGGTAAGTGGCATCACGGGGGGAACCCTCTTTGGGAGAGGTGTCCCCCGGGGCCTTACACAAAGCCTTTGCTTTAAGTATATTGCAGCCATTTTCTTCTTCATATAATAAGGCCAAGGGTTCTTAGCCTTTGGAGTCTTCAGAATGTTTTCTTTATTCTCCTTTCGCTTTGGCTTTGGCTTAGAAACAGCTTCCGCCTTTCGTTTTCTCGTGGTCGGAACGGCAGAAGCAAGCAGGTTCCTGCATCCATAGAATCGGGGTAGATCCATGGAAGCAGATGGAAGAATGCACAATGCAGTATCTGGACAAGAGCATGTTCAGATAGAGATCAGCATGTGGGAGGCTATGCAATTTGTGTCACTTTTTATACAGTGTCCCTACAGGTATTGGAATTTTTTCACGGGCATGGACACGAGCTGCAGGTGTTAAAAGTGGGCGTACTGTGTACTAAACCTATCGAGCGAGGCTGAGGCCCATTAAATGAAAGTATAAATACATCATGTATTTTGTTGATTCAATGCACATTAAACACACATCGAATACACATTCAATACACATTGCTCTGTGCTTGATTTTTTTTTTCTAAAAGCAGCGATGCCGAGGAAAAAGATTTCAAAGGATGTCAGCATGAGAATAAAGGATATGTACAAGAATGGACATGGAATTTTACAGATCCAATGCTGGTTAGTTGCTTCGGACCTCGATAAAACAACAAGCGCAGTCAGTTATCATGCCCATGGTAAGGCAAAAAGTGTAAAGCAGAATCCCACAGTCACTACAGAGTAAGTATTTTTGTTTTCTTTACTGTACAGTATATACTGTAATTACACTATTACTGGTAAAATGCGTTAGTGTGTTTTACAGTACTTTTTTCCAAGCAATTATTTTAGAGAAAAAAAAATTGTCCTATTACTTTAATAACGTCTTGTATGCATGTTTTTAATATTTTATACATTTTTAAATTATTAACATCACTTACTTTTTATTTCGACTGTATACGGTACATGTACTGTATGAGGTGGCATAGTCATTTTTTTTTGGGGGGGGGGTTATCTACAGCATGTACTGCAGTGAACCTTTATTGTAAAACCATTCAAATGATGTCTTTGAACTACAGTACAATGTATTATCCTGCACACTCGGACTGGCAAAGTTGCACCTTCCCCCTCTCAAAAAACATACTGTAGCAGGAGGACATTCAACAGCTTATCGACACCTCCCCCAGAGCGATCCAAGACATTCACACATTCTCATTCTTTTTCAGGCTGCATGGCATATTGTATTGTACTGTACTGTATATCTTTATTTATATAGCGCCAAAAGTTTACTCAGCGCTTCACAAAGAATACAGTACAGGGAATTATAATAATACAGTAAGTGCAGCAAATAAGCAATAAATGCAGCAAAATCAGATAATAGGAAAGGAAATCCCTGCCCCGAAGAGGTTACATCTAAAAGGTTATAAGATGGAATAAGTGCTATAGATGTGTCACGCTGTGCAGCCCGCAGACCAGACCAGTCCCCTGAACTGAGGTGGGATGTAGAGTATACGCTCCGACAGCAGAGGGGGCGTGTCCGGGATGTGGCGTAGTAGCGCAGCCAGGCCTGGATGTAGATAAAGAATGGTCAAGTACTAGCCGAGTCCGAGGATATAGAAAGTTCTGTAGTCAAAATCCGTAGCAGAGTCCAAGGGTCTTAGAGGTTAGAGTAGTCTGTAAGAAACAGACGACAGAGAAGCCCAATGCTACATCCAACATGACAGAAATACACAGTAAAATACTTATATATTCTCTTGAAATAGGGTCATTTAGTTTAACCCTTTGGCCAAAGCGTTGTAAGCTTGCGAGCCACGTCAAGGCAGACACCTGTTCACAAGTCCTAACACTACCAGATAAAATACTAATATACCTCTATTAGGATTAAAATTCTCATTTACCTCTATTAGGAGGGAGAAAGACCACAGTGGGTCTATATCCAGCAGAATGAGGCACTTGCAAACTAAGAAAGTGGGGAGGGGCGGGCTTAAAACCTGGGAAGGAGGAGCCACTAACCTCCACCAGCTGGAACAGCTGAGAATGGGTTAACAAAACACAGAACCCCAGCAAGCTCTTTTTGGGAACCCCTGAGCCCCCACAAAATATATATATATATGTATATGTGTCAAAATGGAGTGCTATTGAGCGTGGCATATGAGAATTTTAATCCTAATAGAGGTATATTAGTATTTTTCTGGTAGTGTTAGGACTTGCGAACAGGTGTCTGCCTTGACGTGGCTCGCAAGCTTACAATGCTTTGGCCAAAGGGTTTAACTAAATGACCCTTTTTCAAGAGAATATATAAGTATTTTACTGTGTATTCTGTCATGTTGGATGTAGCATTGGGCTTCTCTGTCGTCTGTTGTATACATATGCCACGCTCAATAGCTCTCCTTTTTGACACATATACATATATATATATATTGTGGGGGCTCAGGGGTTCCCAAAAAGAGCTTGCTGGGGTTCTGTGTTTTGTTAACCTAGTCTGTAAGAAAGCCGAGGGGTTTTCAGATGAGCCGGGTCAGTAGCTGTAAGGAATAAACACAAGAGAGCACGGCACAGGTTCCAGGCAACACAGGTAGCAAGGAGCTATGTAGAGCATGAAAGTGAAGGCAAAGCAGGATATTTAAAGTGACAGTGACCAATCCGGAGGAGGGGCATAGCGGAGTCGTGTCGAGGAGCTGCTTGTGAGTGGCTGAGAGAAAATAGTAGAGCACAGCTGATAGTCTGTAACACCAGTGCCAGAATCCAAGATGGCGGCAGCAGAGTTCAAGGTATGCACTGGGCGGCGGCATGGGTAGCGACGGGGGGCAGGGGCAGCAGCCGCTGCAGTACTGGTAGTGGGTAAGGAGGGGGTCATGCTGCAAGGGACGTGGCCCCCGATTCCTTACAAGATGGCAGTGCTTAGTCACACTGGGTGGTAGGAGTGACTGAGTGTGGGACAGAACCATCCGTGCAGGCTATAGGGATGCTTGATTTGTTGGGCAAGTTTTAAGGTTAGTCCGTATTAAATTTATTTTATAGAAAATTTGGGGCCTACTGTAACAAATTGTTCTGTTTTCCTTTACACTGTAGGACGACAATGCTTCTGGTGGACCAAATAAGTGAAGAGAATAATGAGAGGTGCGCAGCAAGTGTCAAGATTGCTCTGGAGAAAACTCACAATATAAGAGCATCTGAGACCAGCATCAGGCAGATGAGACACAAATTGGGATGGAAATATGGACGTGTAAAGTAAAGTAAAGTAAAGTAAGTGTCTTACTGACAAAGTAGGTAAAAGTGTGGTTTTACTGTACCTGTAAAATTATTTCTTGTCATTACAGGGTGTATCCTATGATAAGAAACGCCAACAAGATTAAAAGAGCGGACCAGGCACGGGCATGGATCGAAAGTGGCGAGACTTTTCAGGATGTCATCTTTACTGACGAGACAACTGTAGCTCTTGAGAGATTTGCCACTTTTGCATTGCACAAAAAAGGACGCCTATCTCTGAAGCCGCATCCCAAGCACCCAGTGAAGATGCATGTGTGGGGTCTGATCTCTAGATGTGACCCAGGATGCATCATCATCTTTGAGGGTAGAATAATGCACAAATTCACATGCTGTGGCCTTATGCACTGTACAACTGTAGTGTACAGTATATGAGTAAATTTTTATTTTTTATTTTCCTTTTCCAGAAATCATGGATAAAGTATTTTTCCAAGAGAAAATAGTCCCTGAGATTGTTGAATACATAAGGCATGATTTCCCATCTGGTCAATGTTTCTTCCAGGACAATGACTCGAAACACATGGCGTCTTTTGCCCATATTCTTGCGAGCGGTATCAACTGGGTAAAGAAGACACCAGAGTAAGTTCACCAGTTCTCCAGTGTACTGTACGGTAACTGTGTACGGCATCTGCTTCTCATTGTTTTGCACTGTTTATATCTCTTTAACTAATTCACCTTTTTTCCCCCTTCAAATTCCAGATCACCAGATTTGAATCCCACCGAATTGGTTTGTCATCAGATGAAGGATCATATCAGAAAAGTTGTGAAACCGTCCAAAAAGGATGAATTGGCTAAAGGAATACTGCGTTTCTGGAACAACATACTCACCAGTTTGAATGGGACTGCCAGGGACCCCCACTGTTAATCCGATGGTCCATTAGTCTGTCTGCAGAAATGTTGCAGCATGTACCCAGCATGTACCTAGGTCTTGTTGGTGATTGCCCCAGATTTGTTTTAGAATACTCGTCGGCACTACAGTAAACATCATAGGAGGGGTATGGGGAGAGATTTCACCATTGGTCCCCTAGGCGGGGTTAAAACCCTGCCTATTTGGTTACCCAAGGGCATTTAATCCAGTTCTCTGTACTCACCAGCAATGCACTATCCAATAAAGTACAGGAGATTGTGCATGTAGTTAAGCATAGGTGAGGTGTTCACTTTAGGGTAGCCCTCCCAGAGCAAGTAAGGTGACCAACTCTGGGTAACGGTGACTTTTTTTGTGGTTGGACCCACGGAGAGAGGTCCAGGTCCAGGTCCAGGGCTTCCCCCCCCTCCCCCCCCCCCCCCCCCCCCCCGCTGTTTGTACCCACTCCTGGGCCATTTTGTCTCGGCATGGCAGCAGCATCAGAAGAGGCACCACAATAGTGGATGGGGGTTAATTCTTGCCTGGTTGGGCTGGATGCAGACATCTGGGCCTTGTTCACTTCAGATGGGAGGCAGTGCTCACTCGTCCCACCCATATGGTTGTCCTGACTGAAGCCAGGAAGGTTTATGACATTGGCTCAAGTGGGCAGAGCCCATTGTGCTTTAGGTACCTGGGGCCCAACTCACAGCTGGTGATGAGTGTTCTGTATGGTGCCTGGCTTGAAGTTAAAGATGCTTATACGTGCATCACCAGTCCGTTCGCGTTAATGTAGATCCGTTTGCGTGGTTGATTGCCACTGATCTTGACTCTGTTAGTTTTTCTTCAGATATGGTTTGGAAGGTTCCTGCGGGACTAGCTGCCATGGGCTAGTTTGAGGGGATTAAATAGCCCAATTGGTGGGGGCTGGTTGGGGGGCAAGTGATGGGTAACCTTTCCAGATGGGGCTCAATTATGGTAATGCCCGGTGGTGGAATGGTGGGCGAGTTGGCAGGGCTCATTGTGCTTTGATTTCTTCGGGCCCATCTCGCGGCGGATGTGCACTTTGCTGAGCAGCTGGCACTTTGGTGGTCCCGGCTGCGGGCCATGATTTTAGCATCATTGGCCTTACCTGTGGGTGGAGCACTCTGGCAGGGTTAGCACCCACCCCTCTTGCTATATTCAAATAAAAACTGTGGCCATTTTAGACCTTTGTGTGTGTGTTTTGTGGGAGAGGAAGAGGAAGGGGTGAAGGAGAGGTAGAGGAATGGGGTGGAAGGGGGGGAGAGAGAGAAGGGGGGAGGGAGAGACTCAAGTTGCATCCTTCACCCCAGTGTGATGTAATCTGACTACATGGCTAAGGCTGGGACAAACTTTCTCATACTATTTGCGGCAGCAGTTTCATTTGATGTTTAACACTGATAAATGTGGGGGGGGGGGGGAAAGAAGGGGGGAGAGAGGGAGAGAGAAAGGAGGGGGTAGAAAGGGGAGAGAGAAGGCAGGGGTAAAGGAGAGAAGGAGGGGTAGAGAGAGAGAAGGAGGTGATGATAGAGAAGGAGGGGAAAAGAGAGGGAAGGAGTGAGCGAGAGAGGGTAGGTGGGGGGAAGAATGTTAGAAGAATATTAAAATGATAAAGAATGGAGAGGCAGAGAGAAGGGAGTGAGAAAGAGGAGAGGGGGAAAGAAAGGGGTAGAATGAGAAGGGGCTAGAGAAAATATGAGTAGATTATGAAAACTGGAGAGAAGGGCAGTGTAACGCGTAGCTCACCACAAACGAAGCGCGACCGTGGTGCTGAGGTAGGGGATTGGATAACACCGACCCACAGCCACGCGAGCACGCCTAGGATGTAGAGTAGTCGTTCAAGCCAGGTCGGGATTATAGAGTGGAGAATAGTTAAGGTCCTTGCCAGGTTCAGGATTGGAGAGTATCGGATAGTCGTAGTTCGTAGCCAGGTTCAGGATTGGAGAGTATCGGATAGTCCGTGTACGTAGCCAGGTTCAGGATAGGAGAATATCAGATTGTTGGAGTACTTAGCCAAGGTCCGGACTGGAGACAGGAGAATCGTCAGACAAGCCGGATCAGGAGTGGAGAGAAGCGGAGTCCAAGGTGCTAGCAGGGTACAGGCAACAAGAAGTTAACCGGCAGACAAGGCTAGGCAAGGTGTCTGGAACAAGGATGTGGCAAGACACGGCGTCACAATGACTATGCTCAGCAAGGAATGATAGCAGACTGAGGGTATAAATAGGAGGAGCCTCCAATAGCCAGCCAGGGCGGAACCAGGAAGTAAGAGCCGATTGGCTGCTGGTGCATACAGGCATGACCTATGATGCAGCCTGATCGGGGATGAGGGTGGAACTGCTCGCGCGCCATCCTGTATGCATCACGGAGGCCAGGGGGCGGAGTTTAGAGCGCACGTCACTCCCATGCCGATTCCTGGGACGAGTGGATAGGGCCAGTCGCGCGCCGACCCACGCGCGTCACTGAGGTCAGGGGGCGGAGCCGAGAACGTGCGTCACTCCCACGGCAGTCCTGACTTTCCCCAGAGCGGTGGCGGTGCTTGACTCGCGCGTCAGCAGGGAGGATGGCCGAACGGACGTGTCGGGTGAAAGAGATGGGGGCGGAATCCAAATCCGCGGGCGGGGGATCAGGATGAGCAAGGTCCACGCGCGTGTACCTTGACCACGAAACCGCGCATCTTGGGTATCCGTCACGGAAGGTTTGTTGGGATGAGGAGACGGTCTGCGACAGCCAGGATGGCGAATCCTCACAGGCAGACAGAAAGAAGGTGGAGATAGATAAAAGGGGGAAAGGATAGAATGGGTATAAGAGAGAAGGATAAAGAGAGGGAATAAGGGGAGGTGGGAGAAGAGAGAGAGAAGGGGAGAGAGAAATGGGTTGTAGAGATGAAAGGAGGGGGTAGAGGGAATAAGAGGGAGAGAGAATGTGGGGGAGGGTAGAGAAAAAGTAGGGGGAGAGACAGAAGGGGAGAAGAGTACAAAAATGAGAAAGAAGGGGAGACAGAGGATACAATGACAGTTGTATTTTGCATTGTAGAGCTCGGGTTCTCTACTAGTTTACTTAAACATGATTATAATAGCAAAAACCAGAAAAGCAGTAAAGACTATCAAGTTTCTAAACGACTATCATTTGTTTTAATTTTCTCCTCCTATGGTGTTCTTTCTGTTCTAATGATCTTTGTAATTCTATCATCTCTGCCATTGTTACTTTCTACGGACTATTTGCCTATTTTGTCACAGGGCAGATTATTGTTGGGTAATTAGACACACATTTGTATCTGTTAACCCTAGTTAAATTATGTATTTTTGTAATATGTCTTATTCATATTGTATTCATACTGTATTTTATGTGTATTCTATATTGTACCTTTAATAAAGCTGTTAAAAAAAGACTCCTCATCTGACCATCTCTGAGGACCGCGTAGGAAGAGACAATGATTGTATTTTTGTATGTTTATATGTGTCTGTGTATATACCCGTTATCACATGAGGATGCGTTACCGCGAGAGGAAGTGTTTCAGTATCATGAGATTTGCTAATGTATTTGTACAATTTGCAATCCAAACAAATGGAGCGGTAACAGGTGCAATAATTTCTACTACATGTACATATACTATGGGTGTCTACATGTTTATCTATTTATATGTATATCTGTGTGTATATGTGTCAGTGTGTATATGCATATGTCTGTCTGTCTGTGTGTGTCAACTCTCTCCACCCCCATGTCACTCACTCTCCTCCCATGTGACCCACTCCCTTTTGTGTCTGTATATGGACAGACAGTGTGTGTGCGTTAGTATATGCGTATGTACAGTATGTATGTATATACAGTATAAACCAGTGTTTTTCAACCAGGGCTCCCAGGGCATCCCTAAAGGGTTCCCTATAATTTTCAGGTCATTTTAAAAATTATACTAAATACAGAAGAATTTGCATCTTATCTCAGACGCGCTATTAGAGAGGGTTGGGGTTCCTTACAATGCATCTGATCTCAGACTCGCTATTAGAGAGGGTTGGGGTTCCTTACAATGCATATGATCTCAGACTCGCTATTAGAGAGGGTTGGGGTTCCTTACAATGCATCTGATCTCAGACTCGCTATTAGAGATGGTTGGGGTTCCTTACAATGCATCTGATCTCAGACACGTTATTAGAGAGGGTTGGGGTTCCTTACAATGCATCTGATCTCAGACTCGCTGTTAAACATGGCTGAGGTTCTTCAGAATTTCACATAGGGTTCCTTAACAAAACAAACATTGGTTAAAATTAATTTCATAATATCCCAGGAATAGATACAATAAAGGGGTGTCTGGTTAAAATTCCATTCATGGGTGCATTTTCCGTTTTTTCTTCCTTAATTTATTCATGTGAAAGGTTCCGGTATTACTTTCAGATCTTTTCATGCTTTTTATGATTTTGATTTATTTTTCATATTCTCCCTGATATTAATATATGATTTATTGGAATATTAATTCAAACTTAAATTGAGTTATATATATATATATCAGAACATCCAATGTCTATCATAAAACTTGAAAAAGAACATCTTAATCATTAGAAAATAAAACCAATACTTGCTCAGTATAATAGCACTGCAACACTAGAAAATTAATAAACACATAAATTGTAATAATTATAACCCCTTGAATGTATAAATATATATATATATATATATATATATATATATATATATATATATTTGTATATGTATATGTATATGTATGTTTATACTTTCAGGGGGTTATAATTATTACAATTTATGTGTTTATTAATTTTCTAGTGTTGCAGTGCTATTGCTTATTATTTCGCTATTATACTGTATTCTTTACTCAGGATTTATATTTCAGCAAGTATTGGTTTTATTTTCTAATGATTAAGATGTTCTTTTTCAAGTTTTATGATAGACATTGGATGTTCTGATAGGTTAACAAATTGTTCTTTTGAAGTATGGGTTGCCATATATTGAATAATTACACCATCCTCTGTCTACTTGTTTTTCCTGTTTTTAATGTGCCCGCAATCCCCCTGATCTGTTCTGCACATCCCCACCTGTGATTTAGATTAAGAGGAGGTTACGGACATATCAGGTGTGGGGCGTTTTTTCTTACATACTTTGAGTGCCGATACGTCACGGAAAAAGGGGGATATTGTGGGTATTTATGTAGCTTACTTGTCAGTGTTTTGTACTCTTTGATGAACCGTGTGAAACGCGTCAGAGTTTTCTCTTGCTGTTTTTAATGTGCCATTAAAGTAATTTTTTGTACCAAGAAGACAGCAGTCCGGTTCACATTTTTGTCTCCAAGGCAGCTGGACCGCCTCTCTTACTCCATTACTTCATTGATCTTGCCTGGTAGGAGCACGCTGACAATACCCGGAGTCCCACGGTGTAGCGAGTGATTAACCATTTTATTTGTATACACTCGCCACGCTTTTGCAACCATTGGTTACTAAGTATACCACTGCATCTTCATCTAAGACTTACCTTGTTCATCTAAGACTTACCTTGTTCATCTAAGACTTACCTTGTTCGCAAGGCTATTGAGCAAGCATACTAAGTGGTGCCTCCTAAGTGTTTGGATTTCAAAGCATAATATACACCATTGACTGCATGGGACATTGTTTACCGGGCTTATAAAATTGTCTATTAGCAAAGAAAAAGGAGATTTTATGTGTCATACATTGAATATGTATTTACATGGACATTACTCTGATTAGCTTCGCTGGGGGTTGCTTCTCCCATCTTTCTTAACCAAACAAAGGTTGGAACCCACTGGTATACACACATACAAATAATCTTTTTTTCCCATTATGCCCCTCCAATTTGTTGCCCCTCTCCCAAGGACCCTTAATGCCCCAGTCCGACACTGCGACATGGTCTTGTGAGTGTGATACTGTAAGCGCTTGGCAATGTATGCTTTGCTTGTAAATGTTCTAACCAGTTTAGTAACATTATCCACGTTACCCTGTTGCATAATTGCACCACTAAGCTGTCATTATTCAGTAACACGGTTAACCGCATTTCTCCATATTCGATATGGAGAGAAGTGAATTAACAAACAGCTAACAGTGTATTAACTTCCATTCACCTGAATGGGAGCAAGTGCACGATTAACTAGACTTGATGCTGCTGCTCTGCTACCAGTTTAGCCTTGTGCTGTGTTTGTCATATTATGTTATTTATGAATGCAGAAGTGTTGTGATTATCATCATAAACGTGTTAACCTGCTCTGTGCTTCTTGTATTTTTTGTTCGTGTAGCATGGTTATTGGATTGTATCATTGTGCAGCTAATGGAGCATTGTTCTTGGATCTTTCTCTGTAGCTGCTTTTGGCAGCGAAGAAATGAAATCGTTGTGCTGTAGTTTAAGGCCCAGGCAGTCAGCACTCTCTGCCGTGAGCACAGCCTGATAATAAGGTATTAATTGTTTGTGCTGAAAAGTCAGGGGTAAATAAACAGCCTTAGGAATCAATAAGCTGCGAGGTCAGAGACTGACTTATTTACCACTCCAGCAGCTGCTGACAGCATTCAAATAATAGATGTATGAAGTATTAAAGATGTATAATACATCCACTGCATGCTGTACAGGCAAAGAGCCTATTATATGTATGGCTAGTTAACCCCATCATATAAACCTCTAGGACCAGTACTGAGATGCCCTGGTTTAGACTGGCTGTGTTAGGGGATAGATACATAGACAATTTTGCCTTCAGTATAGCTGTTCAGGCAATAGGTCTAAGGATGGACAACCTGATACCCCCACAGGTGACACAGAGACACAGAAACAATCTCTAGTGCTGGATGAGCATAGAGGTAAAGAGACTGACACCTCGGCAGCAGAAACTGACACCTCTATGGTTGAATTGTTTAAGAGATGTTTCCTTTTTCAGCTTACCTGAAATAAATATAATTAGAGGACATCTCTATGCAATGTTCCACATACAGTTATTTAATAGCTGGTGGCTAACAGTTGGGCAACAGTGAATATTGACTTTACTGAGGAGCTCCTAGTGGAACAGTATGCCAAAGGGCTTTCAGAGAACACCGGTAAGCAATCTATATTTTAGGGTCATGAGGTTACGAGCTGCTTCAAATACCTTTTCACCTATAGGACCTGTAAAAATGGTTGGTACAGTGAATAGACACACAGTAAATATCCATGGTTCAGGGCAGGGAAGGTTCTAAGAATCAAACCAGGTGTTAAATACCAAGCAGCCCAGCCACATTATCATTTCTTTAGATATGCCTATATGGTCACAATGCTCCCTCCATAAATATCAGATGTCTTCTCAAAATACTCCCTCCCATTCCCTCTGTGGTATAACCATGACCTCCTCCTTTCCTTCCATTCTCCCCTCTAGAGAATTACCTTCCCTGTAACATTAGACTATTCAAACCCACCAAAAAAGTAAAGGTGCCCAGAAAACACAATTCTTCAAAGAGGTTTGCCCAATAACCTCCTAATATTCTCTCTCGCTTTCGCCTGCCACAAGATACGTCATCTAATGCATGGAAAAGAGCATTGCAGCTGCTGTTTGAATGGCTAAGGGAGGTAGAACTTCACATTACAATCTACTGAGTGAAGACAAGGATTTCAAACTGTATTATTATCCTTTGAATATTAAGGATGTATCCCACGCCAGTGCTGCCAATACAGTGATCGGTGAGGTTTATTGCCACTTATTGTTTTCTCCCTGCCTAATACCTTTAGTTAGTTAGCAGCTCTGATACAGGGATTTGGAGACATCTGTAAGCATGGACAGCTCAGAAGGTGCAGCAGAATGTTCCAGAAGCATCTACAGCAAACCCGGCACGGTAGCAGCACGAGTAAGATGATATACGTATTTTAATCTTCCATTGACTTGTATAACGTTGAGTGATTCTTATCAGGGCAAAATATAGAAAATGATACATGATTAACTATGTACAAGGGAATCTTACAAGCAAATATATACAGTTTGGCCAGCATGAGCTTCAGCGATAAACACACTGACATCTCTAGAGCTGAGCACTGCAGGGAAATACATAGCTCAGAAATACAGAGCCATATTGGACTCATCATGGTTCAACCAATAAGTCTCTCAGCTCCTGTCCTCTGATAATATGTTAATTGCTAATTGCTGATTCTTATCTGCTGTGGACTCGTTAGGGCATCAGACCCATGGCATGATTACTGCTTCCCACAGAGCCATGCGCACACGGCCACATTAATTAACCAGGGTTTAACCTTTCACCTCTGGGGATTTGCAAACAACATCAGATTAGAAGTAGGAAGCTTTTAGAAGATGACGACTTGCCTTATATACCTATTAAAGGTGCAGTCACACTATCAGCACCCATTATTTTCTTTTCACAGATTGCCTTTATATTTGGAGCTGTGAAAAGTGTTTCCTGATTTCAATAATTAAAGGGGCAGTCTCCAAAACTTTCTTGCAAAATGCTCGTTTTGATGAATGTCTCCTGTCAATAAGCCTCCTTGTGCTCTTTTGTACAATCACTTATTTGTTATGATGAAGTGCCCCGGAGACATCTGCTTGTAACGTGTTTGTTTTGGTAGAGCGAAAAATGGCATTTCCTGAATACTGGTTTCACTGCATAATATCATTTAATGCGTATAATGAAGATAAAGGTTCTAAGGAAAGCATTAACAAATTACATCGTTTAACAAATATATATATATAAGTCACTAATAAAGTCCTTCAAATTATTAAGCGACTAAAACTAATATGCAATCTCTATGTGAGAATGAATCCTTAATATGTGGATATCAGTGCCGTTTCTTATACAATCAATTTGTCATAAACAAATCTAACCATCTCAGTGATTCAGCTAGACAAATAATGATAAAAACACAATATACAAATAAATATAAAAGTATGTAATGATGCTTGAAGTGCTG
Source organism: Ascaphus truei (assembly GCF_040206685.1). Lineage (NCBI taxonomy): Eukaryota > Metazoa > Chordata > Amphibia > Anura > Ascaphidae > Ascaphus > Ascaphus truei. The sequence goes on from NC_134488.1 coordinate 10,805,190, forward strand.
CTGTCGATACTGTAGTTTCCACCAATCTTAACCCTTTGGAGATCCTTAGTCCAAAATCCACTGGAATTTTGGACCAAAAAAACTAGCACTGTGTGTGCTACGAATTTATAGCTTATTTTGTTTTTCTGTGTTGTCCTTAAAAATGGTTTGGGAAAGATTGCACCTTTCACATGTTATTTTCACCATGGCTGCTGGCTTAGGCATATATCACCTTGAATCCAGGCCTCTGTAAGGGCTTGGACCCGCTGCGCCTGGCGGCGCGGGCGGCCGCGTGAGTGTTCCCAACCAGCAGGGGAATCCTCCCGAGCAGGTCCCAGTCCCCCCTCGCTGCACAGCTCACAAAGCACTGTGACGCATCAGCCGACAGGAGATGCAAGAAAATTGTGATCCCGAGCTGTGACGCGTCACGTGGTGCGCTGATGAGCCTATCAGTGGCGGGGGCGGAAGGGGGAGGGAGCGGGAGCTGCTTACCTTCCAGCAGCCCGCAGCAGCTCCCTCCTGCAGCCCGGGAGACCGAGCCCGTGGAGGGAGGGGGGGAGTAGCGGGTCCCTCCGCTCAAACCATGCCCCCCCCTCCCACTCCCGCCCCCTCCTCCCACTCCCGCCCCCTCCTCCCACTCCCGCCCCCCTCCTCCCACTCCCGCCCCCCTCCCGCTCAGGCTCCCTACAGACCGCATATCGCGGTCTGTGCCTGTCAGCGGTCCGTTTATCTGCAGTGCGGGCGCGCTTACTGAGGGAGCGGGGCCTTAGCCTAAGGCCATAATGAACAGCACTCACATAATTGAATGAGCTGGAGAAATATTGGTGGAAAATCTTATTTATTGTCTTTATTATTAATAAGGTAGTCTTAAAAAGAGTCATCACAACAACAAGCACAGTGGCATCTCTTGTGAACCATTTAATATTTGAGGGGCCAGGGACAAATTGTAATGCAAAGCCCCTACAATTTCAATAAATGATACCATGTGTATTGTATCTATATGAAAATGATAAATCAATCCAGAATCAAACTAAAGTGTACATTTAATGTCAGACACTTTCACCCATTGCCCCTTTGTTCTGTAAAAGCAGCCCTGCATTTAAATACCCTGGGGTCTCATTACTGTATAATTGTGAAGCAAAACTGGGGCATTTTAATCCTGTGTTGATATACTAAAGTGCTTTGCTCTGCTTTTTGCCCTGTCTGCAACAACTTGAGACTTGGGTAGCATCAGGAGCCGTGGAGAAGTTACATGGTGCACATATTGGGTTGCATTTTTACTTGCACCAATAAATCTCCCTGATCTAAAGTGACACAAGTCTCACATTCTGCACCAGCTGCAAGAAACAGTTTCTTACATATGATGCAATTGTACTCCAAACAACCGAGCAGTGGGACTCTGAACTGATACCGACCTGAAACCTACGCGTATGTTTCTAAAGTCCAAAACAAATCCCTATAGAAAATGATGAAGGTCATATTACAGGTGGAAAGAGGTCACGTTCAGTGAGTTTCTGTATGAAGCAGACGTCAAGAATTTGTACAAAAGACCGGTGTAGTTATAACAATTAAATATCTAGCAACTCGCTCTGAATTGAATAGTCTACTACTTAGCATGACCATAGCAGTGAGAATTCTAAGCATGTTCTAGTAATTGTATTGCTGCATATACAAGTGTCTTCGTAAATGCAGCCCAAACTCAGTGAAAATAATATACACAATAGGTTTGCTGTATATATGCAGTGGTAATCTGCTTTGCTCCTATTCAAGATAGCCTAAAGCATGGCGTCTCCTCACCTCAAGGATGCTCCCCGGGTTAACAAATATTTAATGGTTTTGGTCCCGGCATTTGCATGGTGCCTTTTATGTTGGCTCTGCCTGTGGCAGTTCTTCCATTCTGAAAAGTCGGAGACCCAAAGCATTATTAAATTGCTGAAATAAAGGGCTCCCAGAGATAGGACCAAATGGTTGTTCATTGGAAGACCAGGATCAGATGATCAAAAATGGTGGGGAGATTTCTACTTTGAAGCACCTATTCAATATGCTGTGAATATCTTCCCCATTCTAGAGAAAAATATAGCTCCAGTCATCCATCCCAGCACAGGGAAGACATCTTCACAACATATTGAATAAAGACCTACTGTAAGAGTCTTGGTTGGGGTTCCTCCCACATATGCTTGCTTTGCCCTGGGGCGTAGCTATAGCTTGGTTAGCCCGGAGGCCGGCACTCTTGGGGGCCTAATCTCCCCTCCTGTCGGGACTCTGCTGAGCACACCTCTCTCTATTCTCTCCCCGATAGAGGCAGGCAGGGGGAGATGATGGTATGCAGCGGCAGCAAGCCACCAGAGTGAAGCAGAGGAGTTAGGATTTGCCTTTGAGGCAGAGCAGGACAGCTGGGGAGGAGTGTGCCCCAGTAGTCTGACCCAGAAGTATTTCTTACTTCCGGTGTCTATACTGCTACAGCACACTCCTCCCCAGCTGTCCTGCTCAGCCTCCGTGGAGCTCCTAACTCCTCTGCCAGCTGCTCCTCTGCTAAACACTGACGGCCCGCTGCCACAGCATACCATCATCTCCCTCCACCTGTCTCTATCAACATCCTGTCCCACAGGTAGGAATGAAGGAGAAGGAGGGGGGAGAGCAGGAGGAGGGGGAGAGAGTTGAGGAGAGATGAGAGTTATCCTCCAATTTAAATCGAGGCACATTTTTCTCCTGAATCTACGGAATATGTTCACTTATAATGGGGCCCTGAAAATTGTTTTTGCCCAGGGCCCGCGCATCTCTAGCTCCGCCCTAAGCATGTGAGAAGTCTGATGTGAATCCTCTACAACAATTGGGATTATAAAATCTTCTTTTTTTTACGTATTCAATATGATGTGTACTACTTCTAGCACCTTTTCCCCCACCCTAGGTGAGATCATATAGCTACCGGTGTATTCTGGTGGGGTGCATACCTGTGAGGTTGAACAGAAGGCCCTGAGAACTCCGCGATGGTATGGGGAGGCATCAGAACAGGCTCTCAATGATGATCTTTATAGCGCAGCGCCCCCAGCCGGTGAGGATCCTGGTGCAGCCAGGATGGTCCTTGCTGGCAAATCATATAGTGTTTGATTGATACAGGCCACAACAGATGTATACAACAGGATATTTATTGGCATAATTCTGGTTACAGAATAGATGTTCCCTGGGGCAGACCCACCGGGCTTGAGGCCCTGCAGGCCCCTCCTCAGCTCCCTTACCCCCTGATGGGATAAGGGGTAAACGCATCCACTCCACTGGGGGAGTGAAGGAACCTCCTGACTTCTTGGAGAGTGTAAGCTTATGTACCCCAGGGGAGGGGCTTGTAACCCTGCCCCATAACAGGGCAGGTCCGATACTGACAGGCATCACATCATGGGCATGTGACCCAGCTACTATCCTCCCCAGGGATGACACTCTCTGGTTGTTGTTAGACCAGCCCCTGAATACAGCAATAGTGTATCCAGGCTGCAACAACAAGCTAGGCCTGCATGAGAGAGCCCCACAGTGCCTGAGTCTAACAGGACTTATACTGTTGAGGCCACAGGGAAGATGATAGCCAAGGGACTAGGGCTATATTCTTATTGCCTTCTTCTTATTTTTGGCAGGTTTTTACAACACTTACACCCGAGGAATCTTCACACAAGAATCAAAACTGTATTTTATCGCAACCTAAAATCTGATGTGTTTCATACCAGTGAGCTTGAACCCGACATGATTATAGCTTTGCAATACTTGATGTTGATTGCCCTGGTCAGATAAGCATCACATTTACCACTATAACAACTATAATTTTTTTCTGATTCAGTCTAAACCGTTTTATTTTATTTTCCTGTTCTTGAGTGCTGCTTGGTATTTTCGGTTTTGTAGCAGAAGTGACACATTTTATTGGATCACTGTAAAGGTCCATTATACAGTAGATGTGTTTTGTAGAGCGCAGAAGGAATTACAGCAGGTTATGTTATTTTTTCTATTATAAATTGATGCAATGCTAAGTACAGTTAAAGCAAATGGTGTCAGTTTTGCATACAGTATGAATAACCTCAGATTGGTTTTCCCTGCAGTTTTTCTTCTCGGGAAACAGGAACAAAGCAAGATTTCCTATGGTTACCTTATTATGACCTAACGTTTGATCCAATCAAGAGATCAAAGATTGCACTGGCTACAAATCAGCTTCCTAAAGGAGCTCTCCTGTCTGCTCTGTATGTTTTATTAAAATGTTTTGAGTGAGGGGACCACCCTAGTCTCTAGCATTTGCTCTGTATCAAAACTAAAGCCTGCTGTTTGAGATTCAAATGTCTCACAACAGCTTTGGTGGTAATTGGACTGCAACCTCCGTATTCAATATGCTGAGAAGCCATTAAAGCAGCAATCCGGGTATAGTGTTCTTTATTCCCATTAACACGGGGCACATTGGTGGTCCTCTGACTTCCTACCACCCCCAGGTGCGGAACAAGAAGCCTGTAGTGCAAAGGTGGCCAACTTCAGTCCTCAAGGGCCACCAACAGGTCAGGTTTTCAGGATATCCCTGCTTCAGCACAGGTGGTTCAAGCAGTGCACTCATAATGACTGAGCCACTGCTTTACCTGTGCTGGAGCAGGGATATCCTGAAAACCTGACCTGTTGGTGGCCCTTGAGGCTTGGAGTTGGCCACCCCTGGCATTGGGGCGTAAGAGAGGCATTTTTATCCTGCATCAATATATAATGTACATTGCATCTATGTCACCGTGATAATGTTGCAATTTAGGCGATGGCAATAGGAGCAGTTAGAGAGGAAGTAACCAATGCTCATTATAATAGACTTTATAAAATTCTGCATATTCGTAAGTTGTATCATTACTCTGTGTCAAAAACGCTGACAAGTCAATGTAGTGTATGGTTTGCATTAGGCCTCGTCCATGTTGCCTGCGTGCTTGCGGAAGCGTGCTGACGCGCGCTCCCGCTCAGCACTGAGCCCCTGCAGCCGCAATTAGAGCGGCTTTAGTAGGGGCTCACCTGCGCTTCCGCGCGCTTGCGGAAGCGCAGGTCTTGGGGGAATTTAAAATTCCCCCGCTTGCTGGCGAGACAGGCCGGTCACGTGAGCGGTTCGCCCAATGAGGGCGAACCAGCTCCGTAACGTCACTGGCCCGCCCCCGGCCAGTCACGCGCCCGCCCCCGGACCGCCCCCTGATGGCTGCTGAGAGCGCTTGCGGTAAGCAACCGCAAGGCCAGGTAAAGCACTCGCTTTCCCTGAGCCTCAGTGCGCCTCAGCACGCCAGCGGTAAGCGTGTCCGAGGCCTTAGAAGCAAAAAAACGTGATTAATAAGCTTTTTACTTTTGATACAACAGAAGTTAAAACTGATGGGTCTCAAAGTACAGGTCCTCTGAAAAAAAAGACATGAAAGGTCTTCTAAGCTCAACAATGTCTATGATAAAGATGGGGGAATGTGTCAAAATTTGGGCCACAAATTTTTTTCACTCTAAAATAAGAGTTTATCTCTCTCTCCCGACACATACCACAACCTGTCACAAATTTATACCACAAAGCAACTTTCTTTGCATCGATACACTTTCCCTTTAACATTTAGAAAATGTCCCCAGGTTTATAAAAACACAGTCATGGCTGGTGAATTCCTACCATTCCGGCTGCACAGAAAAGCCTATTAAGAATAGATGTTCCACAGAATATACCAGAAACGTGCAACTTTCTTATGTCTGTTCTCCGATCTAGGATATTTGGTCATGGCCAGCCACTTCACCACTAAGGTAAGTGCTTAAACCCCCTACCCTAAGCCCTTACCCTAAAACCCCCTATCTAAGCCCTTACCCTAAAAACCCCTACCCTAACCGTTAAAACTCTTAAATTAACTCCCTACCATAAGCACTAAAACCACCAAACATTAATCCCCTGCCCTAATCGCTAAGACCCTTAAATTAACCCCTGCCCTAAGCACTAAAACCCTTAAATTAACCCCTGCCCTAATCGCTAAGACCCTTAAATTAACCCCTGCCCTAATCGCTAAGACCCTTAAAATAACCCCCTACCCTAAGCACTAATACCCCTTAAATTAACCCTGTACCCTAAACAGTAATAAAACTCACCTTACAAGCGGCGGATTCTAGCAGCGGACCAGCTGCGGAGTAGGGTCCGTCTGCGGTGGGACGCCGGCGGTGCGGATTCTAGCAGCGGACCAGCTGCGGAGTAGGGTCCGTCTGCGGTGGGACGCGGGCGGTGGGGATTCTAGCAGCGGACCAGCTGCGGAGTTGGGTCCGTCTGCGGTGGGACGCCGGCGGTGCGGATTCTAGCAGCGGACCAGCTGCGGAGTAGGGTCCGTCTGCGGTGGGACGCGGGCGGTGGGGATTCTAGCAGCGGACCAGCTGCGGAGTAGGGTCCGTCTGCGGTGGGACTCGGGCGGTGGGGATTCTAGCAGCGGACCAGCTGCGGAGTAGGGTCCGTCTGCGGTGGGGATTCTAGCAGCGGACCAGCTGCGGAGTAGGGTCCGTCTCGGTGGGACGCGGGTGGTGGGGATTCTAGCAGCGGACCAGCTGCAGAGTAGGGTCCGTCTCGGTGGGACGCGGGTGGTGGGGATTCTAGCAGCGGACCAGCTGCGGAGTAGGGTCCGTCTCGGTGGGACGCGGGTGGTGGGGATTCTAGCAGCGGACCAGCTGCAGAGTAGGGTCCGTCTCGGTGGGAAGCCGGCGGTGCGGATTCTAGTAGCAGACCAGCTGCGGAGTAGGGTCCGTCTGCGGTGGGACGCGGGCGGTGGGGATTCTAGCAGCGGACCAGCTGCGGAGTAGGGTCTGTCTGCGGTGGGACGCGGGCGGTGGGGATTCTAGCAGCGGACCAGCTGCGGAGTAGGGTCCGTCTGCGGTGGGACGTGGGCGGTGGGGATTCTAGCAGCGGACCAGCTGCGGAGTAGGGTCCGTCTGCGGTGGGACGCGGGCGGTGGGGATTCTAGCAGCGGACCAGCTGCGGAGTTGGGTCCGTCTGCGGTGGGACGCCGGCGGTGCGGATTCTAGCAGCGGACCAGCTGCGGAGTAGGGTCCGTCTGCGGTGGGACGCGGGCGGTGGGGATTCTAGCAGCGGACCAGCTGCGGAGTAGGGTCCGTCTGCGGTGGGACTCGGGCGGTGGGGATTCTAGCAGCGGACCAGCTGCGGAGTAGGGTCCGTCTGCGGTGGGGATTCTAGCAGCGGACCAGCTGCGGAGTAGGGTCCGTCTCGGTGGGACGCGGGTGGTGGGGATTCTAGCAGCGGACCAGCTGCAGAGTAGGGTCCGTCTCGGTGGGACGCGGGTGGTGGGGATTCTAGCAGCGGACCAGCTGCGGAGTAGGGTCCGTCTCGGTGGGACGCGGGTGGTGGGGATTCTAGCAGCGGACCAGCTGCAGAGTAGGGTCCGTCTCGGTGGGAAGCCGGCGGTGCGGATTCTAGTAGCAGACCAGCTGCGGAGTAGGGTCCGTCTGCGGTGGGACGCGGGCGGTGGGGATTCTAGCAGCGGACCAGCTGCGGAGTAGGGTCTGTCTGCGGTGGGACGCGGGCGGTGGGGATTCTAGCAGCGGACCAGCTGCGGAGTAGGGTCCGTCTGCGGTGGGACGTGGGCGGTGGGGATTCTAGCAGCGGACCAGCTGCGGAGTAGGGTCCGTCTGCGGTGGGACGCGGGCGGTAATTTGATAGCTGCGAAATTGCACCAACAAAATGTCCCATTCCGCTGATCTCGGGCTACTTCAGTGCCACAGACCCCAAATCTCTTTTCTCGTTTGGATGTAATGCTCGGATGTGATAATAATCCCGAAGGAAGGGACATCTTCAGCAAATTCAACAAAATATTATTTATTTGTACACTTGAATAAACACAAGAGACATGAAGGTGGCGGGGATGTCTACTGAACGAGGGTAAATCCCCTCCTTCTACCCATCATTTATATACCTACTAACTAGAAATTCAATATGGTTTACACAAAAGAATATCATTAGACACAAAGGACTTCACTATTAGGTATCAAAAACAGAAAATCCACATAAATAAATAAAAATGTATATAGGTTAGTTTGCACCTTTTAATCCTTGAATGATGGATGTTGCTGCAATGCATTGGTTTGAATTGCACAGTATACAGCTCAGCCCTGTTATAACGCGGTGCTTGGGTCCCAAAGAATCACATCGCGATATAAGCGGATCGCGTTAGAAAATTCTAGCCATAAACTTATACATGCTATCAATTTCGCATGTCTCGTTTTTTGCGCGTGATAATTGCAATACTATAGAATAACAATATAGAAATAATGTACAATTGTTTTGTAATTGTAATGTACAAATGTATTCATAAATATGATAATTGGGAGCCACGCTTGGATCACGTTACAAGCGGATTTGTGTTACAACGCGAATCCACTTATAACGCGATGCAAGCGTGGCTCCCAATTTTCATATTTATGAATATTTTACAACAAGATTATCTTAAATACTTTATTGTACAATGCATACAATTGTACATTATGTCTAACGCAATCTGCTTATAACGCGATGTGATTCTTTGGACCCCAAGCACAGCGTTATTAGGGGGTTCAGCTGTATATAGATTATTTAGTGACGGAAAGGGGTGACCAAGTGCTTTGCTATCCCTACCAGCACTTGGTCCCTCTTGCTACTTTTAAATTCCGAAAGGGATTTGTTTTTTCAGAAAATGATTATTCCTATGCGTTTTTCTTTAGGTCTGCATGTTGCCTATGTTGATGGAAAACAGTTCACGGATTCCCTGCCAGGCCCATTTCTCTCGGTCGGACTCTGCAGAGCGAGCTTTGTGTCTGTAATTGGCAGGAATATCTCAGCACAGGCCAGGAAGGGACTTAACAGATTCATCTTTTTTTTTTTTCATGTTAACTATTTTGTGCCCTAGACACATCTTTTCCATCATTTTTATACCTGTTCAGTTATTGCAATATCAATAAGCCCTTGAGATGGGTTAGGAGACAGTAATGGTAATTTGGAAGACAGCCTTTTTTACAAGAATTATCTGCTGAATACACAACCTTTTCAATATTAAAAAGACTTGAATACTGCTTCGGTACTTAGTCACGCATTTGGAGACAAGTTGTACAGTAAATAGGACTGCTATTCATTCACTAGTAATCTGTAGTATCCCGAACCCCCGAATTTATAAGGGTATCAGGAAATGTCACAAAAACGGCAAACCCTAGAGTGACTGTATGTATTATTCCTGACACGCCCTTCATTTCCAAGTGGGGGACTCTTGAACATCTTGTACTACGTGACAAGCACGGGGACTCTCTATCCCCTATGATTTTAACCCCCTGGCAGGAAAAGATTTAAAGGAGTTTCTCCCACATTACCAGTAAGTAGGGATGAGAATCCGCCTAAATCTGCTTCCCCCAAAATCAGTTTTGCTGTGTCAAATTCCACAAACAGGTTTGGTCAGTTTTAATCCACATGCATTCATCCAAAACCACCATTGGATAAAACCCCTGGGTTGGGGAATCCGCACAGTGTATTGGTGATAATAATAAAACATCTGCCAAACGGGAATCGCCCTTTTTGAGATTGATCCGCTGAAATCCACAGACCAAAGTAACCAGTGGATCCGCTGGGGATCCAAATTCGCCAAAAGAATTCACCCATCTCGACCAGTAAGCCATGTTGTCTTACATGGGGGAAACTGCATTGTATATACTGTAGGAATAGGAGAAATAGTTCTCATATCTTTTGTATTTGGGTCTTCTGTGCAGGATACACGTGGGGTAGAGTGAAGCGGAACTGTTCTGAAAAGGACCCCATTAAGCACAGAAACCTCTTTTTGTATCATAAGGCTGCGCTTATAGTGCCTTGCGACCACGCTGGAAAAGAAATAAATTGACTTATAGTAAGCGAAGGCGACAGTCGCGGAAAATCCAATTACAACTTTTGCTGGTGATGTCATCGGTCGCGCCGTCTTCGCCAGCACTATAAGCGCGGCCTTAGACAGGATAATAACATGATTCTTGCCATTTTCCACTGCTATTGTATCCATCATTGTCAAATCTGTCTCCTCTGCCATGCGTTTCCATCCACTACTTTATTGTGATTATTCTCTCCTCTCCCGGGATCTTATCCTGCAGGACAAGCTTTGCTTTTCTAGCCAATCAGCCAACTCCATTTTGGGGTACCAAGCACAGGGTACCACTTATATAGCAGTAAAATGATACTGGTGAAAATGATTAAGTAGTACTCTAGAGTTACTGTGCGAGAGTGTAACAGATTTTGAATGTATATTATTTTACTATATTTCTCACACTGTTTGTAAAATTGTCAAAAAATTGAAGCACAGCTGACGCCTGGTATAAGTATTTTATAATCTAATTTGGTATCTAAATTAAAGAGAGATAAAGTGATTTACTGAAGCTTGACACACATAGAAGTTGAATCTTAAATCTTAGTCCTGTGGTCCACAGAGCCATGAAGTAAAGCAAAGAAGTGCAGAACATTGTAACTGACAGAGCAGACAGAGCAGACAGAGCAGAGCAGGGTATGGGAGACCTTCTAGATAGCACAGCAGTGTCTCAGAAAAAGGGCTCTGTGCACAGCAGGCTTCATTGATGAGAGGCCTGCAATGTCACAAGGTGCCAACCCCTCCGGCAGCAAGGGGGTTAGTACATGTTAAATGTGAAGCTGTAGAGGATGTGGAAGTTGAAAGAATACTGAGCTGTCTCCTCCGCCTCTGACTCATGGGTTAATTATGTAGCCCTTAGTGGCTGGAGGCAGCCAGCTCTGAGCACAGTAAGCAGCTGGCACAAACACCAAGAAGTACACATGTTTTTAAAGTAACATTTCATATTGGGGACCACCCTTCCAAATGAACATGCTGCTGTATAAAGCCATGCCGGGTATAACTACACACTGCATAGGATCAAAAGGTTAAAGTACCACCAAAGTGGCATATCTATTGCCAGTTTTACTGAATATGTTAACCAGTCAAACTGGCATGTTACAGTGTGACCTCACTACTAACGTTATCTAACACTGTCAATAGAGATGGGCAGCATTTGGATCTGCCTCGGCTCGGTCGGTTCCTTTGGTCCTCAGATTTCTACGGATCCGTCTCAAAAAGGCCAATCCGGATTTTTTTGCACTAACCCCGACAATCCACAGAGCGGATTATTACTCTCACTGTTATTAATCTGCGCTCAGATTAAATCTGAGAGGGGGAGAGACTGCAGATTTTTAACAATCCCTGTGCGGATTTCATATTCAATGTGGAATCTAAGTACGGATTCTTAAACATCCACCCGGAGTGTGTCCAATGGAAGATCCGGATTCATCCGCTCAGATTATTTAATACCCTTTCGGCAGATGGATTTCATCCCGTGGAACGGACTTTGGAGGGAAAGCCCAGGAAAGTCCGAGGAGCGGATTTTGACAGTTCCGCCAATTTATTTTATTTATTTATAATATGTTTTTTACCAGGAAGTAACGAAAGGTGTAAAGAACAGGGCTCCACGGATTTTAAATACACTATTTATTGCCAACAAAATGACTTGACGTTTCGGTGTTCTTTACACCTTTCGTTGAAGATTGGATTATCACAGAGAATCCTGAACCAGGAGCACCGGTATTTGTATCTTATATTATTTCATATATTTGGTGTGCAGCAGTTTCTCTATATTATTTACCAGGAAGTAATACATTGATAGTTGCCTCTCGTTTTCAAGTATGTCCTGGGCATAGAGTTATAATACATGGTTACAAATACATAGTTACATAAGTAAACATTTATATACGAGCCACGCTAAGTAGTACTGCTTTTTTACATTAACATACATGCTGTATGTATGATGTGAGGGTGGGTTTTGGGGTTCTGGAGCTTGATGGGTTATTGCACCTGTTGTTGTTTGGAGGTGTGGCCCCCCCTCCCCCGGGTTTAAAGCTCGCCCCGCCCCACTTTCCAATTAGCAGTTTTTATCATGTTCCTGTGTATCACAGAACCAGTGCGGTCTGTCTCCCTCTAGCAAAAAAGAGAGTTACATGAGAATTTTACAAGTTAGTGTTAGGACCTGCATACTGGTCATGCCTTGATGTTGGCTGCAGGCTTATAACACTTTGGCCAAAGGGTTTAACTAAATGACCCTTACTCATGAGCAGATAACCACTGAAGTATTGTACTATATGTTGTGCCACTTTGTATGTTGCACTGGTCTTTTCTATTTTTGATTATATACAAGACTGCATGCACAGTTAAAGATAATATATATTATAGGCGTGTGTAACAGTTACAGACCAGATTAAAATGTAAGACAGCTTTGGTTTTGAAAGAACTTAGACTGGTGGTGGCTGTGAGAGTTTCTGGTCGGTTGTTCCAGTTTTGGGGTTCACAGTAAGAGAAGGAGGAGCGGCTGGATACTTTGCTGAACCTTGGGACAATGAACAGTCTTTTGGAGTCAGATCTCAGATGATAAGTGCTGCATGTGGTAGGGGTGAGGAGCTTGTTCAGATAGGCGGGTAGCTTGCCCAGAAAGTATTTGAAGGCAAGACAGGAAAGGTGAACTTTGCGCCTAGACTCGAGTGATGACCAATCTAGTTCTTTGAGCATTTCGCAGTGAAGTGTGCTGTCATTGCATTGGAGAACAAAATGGCATATTGAATTGTAGAGGGTATCAAGTTTGCTGAGGTAGGTTTGGGGTGCCGAGCCGTATACTATGTCTCCATAGTCAATAATTGGCATTAGCATCTGCTGTGCGATATGCTTTCTGACCAGCAGACTTAGGGAGGATTTGTTCCTATAAAGTAAACCTAGTTTGGCATAGGTTTTGGATGTCAAGATATCAATGTGCATCCCGAATGTTAAATGGGAGTCAAACCATATGGCCAAGTATTTAAAACTAGTAACAGGAGTTAAGGTGGTATTAACATTGGTTCTGATCTGAAGCTCAGCCATTGGAAGCTTTAAACATTTAACCTTGGTCCCAAATACCATTGTTAAGTCTTGTCAGTGTTTAAAAACAGTTTATTTTGGGAGATCCAATTATCAAGTCTCACAGCACACAGCTGAAGGGGCACAGGGTCCTTACCTAAGGGCCTGTCCCTGTGACCATCCACCCTCACTAGTGGGTAGTCAGGGCCTCAACTCCAGCCTGGGGATTTCTGGCCTAGGGCAGAAGCTCGCAGCTCTCTGCCCCCCTTCTTTCCCCCTCTGTCTCCTAAGTCTGACTGACTCATGTGCTTCACAGTCTGCTTCCTGACTCTGCACACAACATTGTATCCAATCCCTGCTGCAGAGAATCTGCAAGTCTCAGTGGCTGGCTGGCAGCAGGTGACAGGGATCATAGGGCATTCCCCAGAGGCTGCTGGGAGTTGTAGTCCACTCAGGACCTCTTTCCTATGGGGGCCGCGTGCGCGATCTCTACTGCGCCTGTGCGAAGCTGTAACGGCCGCCGCTACGCTTAACTGCACCTGCGCAACCTCCCAGAGCTCCTGCACACTTGTAATGGCCACCACTAGCCTTGCCAACCTCGGCGCATTGCGCGAACCTCGCACCAACCACAACATGGCCGCCGCGGCTGTCTGCGCATGCGCAACCCTTCGTGCATGCACGAGCATCAGGACCCCAACGGCGCAGGCCCAGATGGTGGTGCCAACCGGGAGAAGTCGCCGTCCCCTTCCCCCACTGCCACAGGGGTAAGGCAGGGGGCAAAGAAAGATCAGGGGAACCGGGGGTGACCCCCTTACAACAGTTTAACGTATGCTTCCCTATTCCAGAGCACTGGGGTTTGTTAAGCAGGATAGCATGATCAACAGTATCAAACGCCTTTGCAAAATCTAGGAATATTGCACCAATGAGTTGTCCCAGTTCCATTCCACACTGGATCTCATTGCAAATTTTTAGCAATCCCTAGCTGTCAAATAATAACCAGTAATATGGGGGAGGGAATCTCCTGATCGTTACTGTTTCGCATTAGAAGCTAACAGGGGAAAGCACTACATAAAATATAGTGATAATGGTAACAATGATATATCAAGCAGATGTTACTTCATGTTATACACTGTATTTTCTATATAGATATGTTTGGAGGATGGTGGTGAAAGTTTACATAGATAAACCTTGCAGACGTCCCTTGCAGAAGCACTTACCAGAACGCCCTCCTACTGTCTCTGTTCTTTCTTCCTACCAACCAATTAGATTGTAAGTTCTTCGGATCAGGGCCACCTTTTCCTAAATGTTACTTTTATGTCTGAAGCACTTCTTCCCATGATCTGTTATTTATATTATTTGTTATTTATATGATTGTCACGGGTATTACTGCTGTGAAGTGCTATGTACATTAATGGCGCTATATAAATAAATAAAGACATACATACATAAGAAGTATTGTTATATAGTGAGGCACATTTATTTGAGTTGATGGCTGGGTAATTGGATACTTTTTGTGTGCTATGAAGATGGCTGTGGAAGTGTCAGATCTGTGTTTGGGTGTTGTTACTGGATTATAAAGACATGCTGCTAATGTACTTCATTAGATGCAGCATATCTAGATGTGTGTTTTGGGAATTTGCTCATCCGTATTCACGTGTCTTTAATATTCTTAGCCGTATGAGCTATATATTTGCCGTTGTTATTCCCTTGGGAGGTTGTTGGGTGTATAAATAAGGAACCCTTTTGTTACCTTAACTGTTAATTGCTTGTCTTGTCCATGACAATGGAGCACATTACAGACACAGCCATGCTTTCAGCTGCACACAATGCAGTAATAAATAGGACAGTGCTGGAATTAGAATGTTTTGTTTCAAAGAAATATATGAGGTTGATTGGCCCAGAAGCAACAAATGGGTTATTGGATCATTAAGTGTTGCCAAGGGATATGACTTGCATATCTTATTATATTTTCTCAGCCTTCTTATCCTAGGGATTTAAGGATATGTGATGCTGCACATGTCCCTTGGGCTTCCTACTGTAGGCAGAGAGGTGCCAGGGTTTGTATTTCTACACCTGGGACAGTTAATATTCAAGTCATAGGGATGCCAGACCCGGAGACCCTCTAACGATATATTTAGTCATCCAATCCTAAAGGTGCCCGGCTCTGTATCTCTGAACATGTATGGTAATCTAGCTTTATAGCAGGAGGGCCAACTCCTGTCCTCAAAGGCCACCAACAAATCAGATTTTCAGGATATCTCTGCTTCATAATGATTGAGCCATTGATTGAGCCACCTGTGCTGAAACAGGGATATCCTGAAAACCTGACATGTTTGTGTCCCTTGAGGACTGGAGTTGGCCACCCCTGCTCTATAGGCATCGGGAGTTGTATCCTCCTGCCCACCTCACAAGCCTTTGAGGTATCAGGTTAGAGAGAGTTGACATACTGTATTTTGGGTACCCTCATCCCTTGGGATAATGTATTAGCTGTGCCTGGCACTGCGTGTATCCTTGAAACCACCCACTGTGTCATGCATTTTAAGGATTTAGTCATACAGGTCATACATGCTGCATCTTCATCCCTTGATTGAGGTCTTGTGGTTTACATCCCTCCACTCATTTCCTACTGTATGATGTCCAGCCATACTCTCCAATAGCTGAGATTTTGTTTTGTTTTCCCACCTGGTGACCATGCTCTTAGCTGTTCAGTCCTAGGAGTGCCTGGTTTGCCTCTCTGCCCTTCCCAATTTTCCGTAGATTACACTGTAGCTCTGAGTGCCGTGGTTTGTTGGCATTTCAGCTTTCATCGTTCTTTTGTAAGTGGCACAAAATTAGAAAATATTGAATATTTGCTGTTTGGCCTGTAGCCTGCTGACCTTTGAGACGATGTGCATCTGTGGGGTTAACCACATACCTCTAATATGAAATCAATAACCGCAAAGAAAAATCAAAACACTCTTTTATCAATAACTCTTCTACTGCACAGCAACGGACATGACATCTGTTTAACCCTCTCACTGAGCACTGCTGAGTCGTCTTACCTGCTACAGTGAGAAGATTAGAAGAGCATCAATTAATGCAGCCACCCCCATTTCTTTATTTGGTGAGGGGGGGGGAGTTCAGAATAACTGTAAGGATCTCTTAGTCATAAAAGAAGGGGGGTGGGTACCGCACTGCGTGATGAGATGCTAAAGAGCTACTTGTGTACTGAAGGGGTGCTGAGGGAATGAGCAAATTTACACTTGCATAAAGAGAGAGAATCCCTGTTAAACAAGCACTCTTCCTCCACTAATTATACATAAAGTTTATTGTGATAATGAGGCAAACAAACACGAAACTAAAACCTGCTTGATGCTAATGTGCTAAATATCCGTTACAATTGCACAATGTGTGACGAATATAGTATTCCACAGAACTGTGCACCAGATCTAAATACACAATTAGTGATTAGATCTATAAGAGTCACAAACAATTAGAGATATATCTAACACACTAATATCCCATGGTATAGATGTAGAAATTACACGTAGACAGCAAAGCATGCCATGGTAGATCACATAGAGTGGAATAGCTGCATCGTAGTGCACCCTGAATTCCACTATTTCCTAAGTGAGTGTAATCTGATATCCAGGAATCACTATGATATTGTGAAGTGATTCTACACTCAGATATATCTCTGGTCACATGGGTGGTGTGTTCAATGTTTGACCAAGGTAAATGGCCTCCACACTGGATGAATAAAACTCCTCAGTACAAACCAAGTGCAGTTGTATAACCACACTGCGTCTGCACTCACAGCATGATACAACCACAGGGGTTAATGGGAGACATTAACACCACCTCCAGGGGGGAATACCCATGGGATAACCAAAGGGAGGGGGAAGGGAAAAGGCAGCAGGGTAGAGGTGATGGGAATAAATTGTGAACCACACCTTAATATACAAGCCGGTATATGGTATCAGTAATTGGTCATATACCCATGTTGAGGCTGTCACTGTTCACTGCTCAGCGCTACACAACTGCATACACGGAGCAGCGACACACTGCATACCCCACTTCTACCATTCAGCCACTAACAGCTAGCTAGTGGATGCCTCCTGAGGCCCACAACTTGGTTTAACTGCCTCGTAGCAACGTTCCGCTGGTAGTGGTGAGTATCCCCTTTAGCAGCAAGACACAAACGGAGTTAGCGCAAACCGCAGCCTAATGCTGCGGTCGCATCACTGACGTCAAACACGCTTGTATCATCAACACCCGACGCGCGTTTCGTTCAAGTGGGAATTTCATCGGGTTGGGCAGATACCTAGCAGCCTTGTCGTATATATACATCACCTAACACTCTGATTGGCTGAAATGTAAACCAATCAAACTCTGCCAAAATCAGACAGTAGGCGGTGACAACTGGTGCATAGAACGCAGTAAAAAGACACTATACAGTGTCAGAACACAAGACAGACACAAAGCAAAACTAATGTATCACATTAAAAGACTGAGTGAGAGATACAGTCATGCACGCATACTGTATTAATACATCCACTGGGGTATCATATTCAAACAAAGATGTATCCCAAACCCACTGTAGAATAAACAGTGTAGTTGTATGTTTGGCAAAACATGTGCATACCCTTTGATTTACATAGTACAATTTCAACTCCACGTCAAATCATATAGAGGGCCACAGATAACACTAATGCAGATGGTCTCTATTAGTCATATGCTCACCATCTTAATGAGGCTAATGAATATACAGATGGAACAGAGTTACCACTGTGCTGTTCTATTGTAGATATATTCCACAGATCAGGAGCACTGCTGCAATGATGATCTTGATCATCCCATATAAACATACATTATGTATCTGTGCCTAATATCCACAGACTTGAACATAAGCTTAAAAAGTGCATAAGTCAAAAAGTGTAGAATGACCGTTGCTACTTTCTTATCATAAGAACGCTGTATACCCATCGCCCTCATTCAATCCATTCGGTGATTGCGTTCCTACCATATAGATCCATCTTGCTTCAGATTTAAGCAGCAAATTAACCAGATCACCACGTCTAGCCCCAAGTGTGATATGATCAATACCCTGAAAAAATAGATTAAGTGTCTCCATTATATACCCTTAAGACATGCCTGGCCACCGGCGTGCCAGTCTCATTTTTGATTGCACCTACATGTTTGAGAACACGCCTTCTCATCTGCCTTGTGGTCTTTCCCACATATTTAATTCCACATTTACATGTGGCCAGGTAGACTACTCTGATGGTTTTTACAGTTTATAAACTTTTTGATGTCAAATTTCTTTGTTTTGTCCCAATTCCAAAACACCTTGGACGGGTTAATACATTGACACCCCTTACAGGACCCACACAAATACGTGCCCACAGTGTTGGAGCATAGCCACGTATTAGTGACTGGTGCCACATAGTGACTATGGACTAGGAAGTTGGACAAATTCTGTGGTCTCCTATAGGTGATTGAGGCATTCTTATTTAGGGTTTCCCTCAGGTCCCCCTCATCCTCCAACAGAATATGCCAATGGCGATTCAAGATGTCCCGAATGCTGTGCCATTGCCTACTATACGTACCTATTATGCGTATAGGTTGTTTAACTTGTTTCCTATTACCACTAGCACCGTACAATAGACAACTGTGATCGATCCTTTTAGCCCTCAAGTACGCCTTCCTGATACTGGTTTTACTGTAGCCCCGGTCGTGGAAATTGGACCTCATGATCCCAGCCTGTTGTTCAAAGAGGGGATCACTGGAGCAGTTCCTTTTGGCCCTAAGGAATTGTCCTGTCGGTATACCTTTTATCAGGGACGTGGTGACTCGTGTCTAACAAAAAATTATTTGCTGCTGTGGCCTTTGTTTGCGCTGCTGCTGTGAGCCTTCAGGAACTTTATTTATAATTAGTGGAGGAAGAGTGCTTGCTTAAAGGAATTCTTTCTCTTTATGTATGTGTAAGGATCTCTTAGTCCCATCATTACTGACATAACTGGCAATGATGCACTATTTCCTCACTATTTATTGGCCTCACTTGTTCACTACTTCAGGTTATATTTGGATGAAGAGAAATAACAGTGGAGCCGGGTATCAGCGTGCGGGACTCCAGGAGGACCCTCAGTTTTCTTCCGGTGTTCCTCGGGGTTCTAAGGGTGCTAAGCAGGTTATAAGGGTCACATTAAAGTCCTGCCTTTAATAAGTGGTTGAAAACTAATGTCCTTAATTATGTGGGTCAAAATACTTGACTTTTGGGACAACATTCTGCTCTTTAACTATAAATTAGCTGGGAAGACAAGCTGTGAATAACATACTATAATACAATTAATGGATTCATCTAATGTAGTGCATGCACATAGTAGCATTTAGTCTCCCTATATAGCTTACAGTTCAAGTGTGGGAACATTGTATGACTTCAGAGAACTGCTAGACAATAAAGGAGTTATTTAAAACTTTTGCTGCCAAAGTGGCTTGTACTGCATCATTCATATGAGAGTAGCACAGAATAAACAATGTGTATATAACAATATTGAATATTGCTATATCTGCTTGTTACCCTCACAAAGAGCACTGAAGAGAAGGTGGTCATGGTCACCAAAGGCCCCTTAGTATGCACTCATGGTTGGAAAAATATATACAGAGGATATAATATCCAAAAGGAGGCGAGCAAGTGCAAACTAACTAAATATCTAAGGCAAATAATGGGAGGGCATAACTGCTCAAATCAAAACACAATACATTTTTATTCAAGTACAATAATTACGATGAAACACAAAAGTGATAAGTAAATAATGTGAATATAAAAATGGATTAAAATAAATCCCCTGGTGTGGGACAGGTGGTGGATGCTGAATGGGAAGAGGGAAACACAGTATAAAGGTGTCTGCGTAAAACAGTTACACAATCATAGGGGGCTATGCACTAAGCTCAATGGCTTTGCGTTCTGATTTTGCCAAAAAGCAGGTTCGTTAAAAAGTGAAGCCGGGGACGCGATTCACTAAGGCCTTGAGGCCATTTTTTAACGTACCTGCTCAAAATAGCTCAAAACAGCCACAGCGTACGTGTTGCTTTCCCCCTGCTAGCGTTCTGAACCTTCCCGTACGCTAGCTGATAGAACAAAAGCCGCATGTAACATTTGCATGGAGATTCTGTATCTCCATGCAAGGCTGTTACAGGCGATCGTACACTAAATAAAAACATTTTAATAATACTGTACATGAGCAGGGGGTCTCCCGAGCTGAAATGCATTGGTTTCAGGTCCGAGGACCCCCTACTTCAGGAGACATAGGACACGTTATGGGGTGCCGGTATCCCCTGCACTTTAAAGCTCCCGTGTCACGTGACCGGGTTATTTACATTCTGCAGGGGATACCGGCACCCCATAACGGGGCCTATATCTCCTGAAGTAGGGGGTCCTCGGACCTGAAACCACAGCGGTTCAGCTCAGGAGACCCCCTGCACATCTACACTAGTATTAAAACACACATAACAATAAACAATAATTCATTACCGTAGCGGCTATCCGCTATGGTAATGAAGCAGCATTAATGTATATTTTATTAATAGTGTGCGGGAGCAGGGGGTCCCCTGAGCTGAACCGCATTGATTTCTGCCTCAGAGACCCCCTGCTTCCCGAGTTACAGGCCCCGGTATGGGGCATTGGGTGCCAGTGTCGCCACCATCTTTATAGCGTCCAAGACGCGACGTGGGCTCTATAAAGATGGCGTCCGCACTGGCACCGATGCCCCAAACCGGGGCCTGTAACTCGGGAAGCAGGGGGTCTCTGAGGCAGAAATCAATGCGGTTCAGCTCAGGGGACCCCCTGCTCCCGCACACTATTATTAAAATGTACATTAATGCAGCTTCATTACCATAGCGGAAAGCCGCTAAGGCAATGAAGGGGTTAAGGCACATTAGCATGTTTATTGGGGACAATTGCCCGCAATAAACAACACACATCCCCCCCGCCCCCTAACACATACAGTACTGTAATGGGCAAAATTACTATTATCCACATATGGATAATAATGCATTTGCCCATTTTAAATACATATAAATTACAATAAATACAGGCAATATATATGACACTTACCTTTTCAGGCACCCACGATGAAGGCCGTCTTCATCCTCATCTTCATCCTGCCCAGGCCCCTCCGGTGCTGCAAAACAATCACAATAGCCAATGTAATGTCCCCTAACCCCTAAATCACCATAGCGGTTATTAACCGCTACAGGCATTAAGGGGTTAACCCACCCTCACCCACCACTCGGGAGGCCTACATACCCTCCTCCACTAACACCCCCACCCCGTGAAGCCTAACCACCCTCAGCCACTACCCACAAGGGAGGCCTACACACATACTCTTGGGGCCAATACCCCCTCCCCCCACCCCAAGTACCCACAATAAAAACAATACACAGCCCCACAATAAACATCATTCTATTTATTAAATACATAACCCACCCCCTGTGCCCCCCATTAAATACATGATTTATCATTTTACATATAGGGTTCATACCCCAGCCCCACGCGAGTCCCCGGTGGGCCTGACGGGTCACCTGACAGACCTACAGGTTACCAGCAACTTGTTTCATACAGGTTCTGGAGGCCTGTTGGTGGTCCCGCCAGGCACCATGGCCCCCAGGTGGTTGCTGCGGGTCACCGTGGGCCACAATTGGGTCCCCACGGTAGGCCCGCGGATGTCTGGGAGCCCCGGGTCAGACCCACAGGTGTCTGAGGGGCCTCGGGTGGTTCCCACGGGGGTCTGACGACCCATGGGTGGACACTACGGGTCCGCGGTGCCCCCACAGATGTGGGGCCACCGGTTCTTCCCCGCAGGTGTCCCACATGGACCACGCAGCCTGGTACCCGTGAGATACCCGAGGATACCTCAGGTGGTCTCCAGAGGTCTCACGCAGAACAAAGGAACAGACCCTGCATGTAAAAAAAATAAACCGGGCCTATACATTAAATACATACATGCACCCCCCCCCCCCCCCCCAACACATACAGTACAATAATGTGCAAAATAACTATTATCCAGATATGGATAATATATTATTTGCCCATTATGAAACACATAAAACATGCATAAATCAAAACATGAATTTTTAATCTTAAAATCACCACATAGCATGTTAAAATAAATCCAGCATCGATTGTAAATATAAACCAACAAATCAGCAGCTAAACAAATGTATATGAAATGTCACACAATTGCATTGAGTGTGTACATGATGCAATTAATCTGTGCATCATGTAACACTATACAAAATATTTGTAACAATAAAATACACTATGAACAATGTCCCCTAACCACCAATGCCATCATGAAAATCAAATAGAAACTAAGCAACATCAATACAATTAGCATCAATCAATTAATCCATTTCCTCAAACAATTACAATACAATACAAATCAATTATACAATTCCCTATTCAATTCCTAAAGCCAAACCATTGCCAAAACAATTCTAATTTAAAGTAACCACCATCATTCTAATCTAAGTACCATAAAGAAGCCATTACAATTAACCTGTAACTAAATACAAATTACATTATTCACAACAATGACAAAATAAAGCTGATAAATACATTAGCCATACATGAAAAGAACATAGACATTAGCAAAACAATCAATTATTATCCCTGTATGTCTATCCATATATGTCTATCCATACTATAACATACAGGGCAATAATAGAGCATAAAATACAATGCATTTACATATACAAAAATCACATAGAATACACCCATCCGTGAATGTATGTATATACATAGATACATAGCTACATTCACGGGCATTAAATGGGACTGAAAAAATAAAAGACATGAATCAAAAATTTAAAAAAAACTGTAAAAGTAAAAATAATACACTTTTCTTTTGTTTACTCACCATTAGATACCCACTCACCGAAATCCAAGCGACCCGGAAGCACAGGAACCAATCCACAGGTAAACCATAAAATAAAAAACCATTACAATCCATAACGGTGTCTTGTTCTTCTATTTGTAATCTTTCCCGTCTGTCTTGGGGTCTTCTTTTCTTCTTTGGGGTCTTCTTCTGTCTTCTTACGCCACACCCTTCTTCTCTTCTTAGGAGGGGAGGTGTTCCCTCGTCGGCGACTAGATTCAAAATGAGGCGACACAGGCTTTTATAGGCCTATGACGTCACATTTTGGTCAAATGTTTCCCACGGTCCTGATTGGGCCGTGAAAAACATGTGATTTGGCCGAACAAAAAAAAATTATGACGTCATTTAAAGGCAATGAAAGCACAGTCAATCAGAATGGCTATGCTTCAATTGCCTTTAAGATGACGTCATGAAAAGAAACATGGCCGGCCTCACATGGTATGGTAGCCAATCAGAGCGTGGGAACTCCATCCCAACTCTGATTGGCTCTAGTAGACCATGTGACAAAGGCTTGGGGGAGAACGGATGTGATGTCATTGAAAGCATGTCACATGGTACCAGAGCCAATCAGAGTTGAGATGTAAATAAGTGTATCAGTGCATTGGATGCTCAAAGGAGTATCAATATAATGCCTGTTTGAAATAAACTTGTGGCATAGTATAAAACGGATTAAATATACAACTGTATCTGGAGAGAAGATCGGAACACTAGCATCCATTCCAACCTGTCCCACTCGCGGACACCACCAGCATGACGTCACCGCGCGACGATGTGATCAGGAACATTTGAATGGTTTAAGACACTAAGGTTGAGTAACTGTTTTACGCAGACACCTTTATACTGTGTTTCCATCTTCCCATTCAGCATTCACCACCTGTCCCACACCAGGGCATTTATTTTAATCCATTTTTATATTCACATTATTTACTTATCACTTTTGTGTTTCGGCGAAATTATTGTACTTCAATAAAAATGTATTATGTTTTGATTTGAGCAGTTATGCCCTCCCATTATTTGCCTTAGATATTTGGTTCGTTTGCACTTGCTCAGCTCCTTTTGGATATTATATCCTCTGTATATATTGTTCCATACCTTGGGTCACCTTCTCTTCATTGTTCTTACATATAATTTCCCCGTTGCACCTGGCTGTCTCCATTCATTTGGCTATATGGTATTGAGCGATTATTTCACCATCGGTGATTAATTTCATACCCTCACAAAGGGCCAGATTTACAAAACGGACGCTCAAATAAGGTTTAGTAAAGTTGGCCTAAAGCAGGCTTGCCAAACGCAAGACCCCGCCACATCCTCAGAGAGGGGGAAGGAGAACAATAAGTGACCGGCTGTAACTGACTCGCATGGTCACTATAATCGCCTCTCTCTCCATCTCCTCCACTCACCCCCACCTCTGGGCCAAACAACTCTCTCCCTCGCTGCCAACCTGCGGGCAGCATTACTAAGCTTCTGAGGGCGCATGCGGGCTGGGTGTTTGACAGAAAGAGGAATAGAGTTCTTTTTGGGCTTTTTGCTTCATCTTTTTTTTATAGGAGGCTAGAGAGATAAGATCTCCTCTAATGGTGGCCTTGTGCGCTTCCCAGAGCATTGCTTCTGCCGAGACCGAGCCTTTATTTATTTGGAAAAAAGTGTTTAGTTTGTGCTTGATTGTTTTGACCACCTGGGGGTCGTTGAGGAGCGAATCGTTCAGTTTCCATTTGTACGCAGAGGTTTTGACGAATGGTAGAGAGAGAGTGAGTTCGATAGGGGCGTGATCTGACCAAGTGATTGAGCCTATGCTAGAGTGGGGGGATGCCTGGAGAACATTATTGGTACCCAGAAAGTAGTCGATCCGCGAGTAAGACTGATGGGGGGCTGAGAAGAAGGTATAGTCCCTCTGACCCACGTGCTGGGCCCTCCAAATATCCGACAGGGAATAGTTTGTCAGGATTTCCCGAATTTTTTTGGCCTTTTTCTGTGTTTGAGCAGTGTGTGGGGTCGCTGATTGTGTGGATTTGTCTTGGTCCGGGCATAGGACCATGTTTGCGTCTCCAACTAGCAGTAGCGAGGAGAGCGCTGATTGATCTAATGATCCAAGGAGGTTCTGGAGGAATTGGGTCTGGTTTTCATTCGGGGCGTACATATTCAGAATGGTTATGGGGGTTCCAGACAGTGTCCCTTGGAGTAGTAAGTATCTTCCTTCTGGGTCTTTAGTTACCTTTGTTGGGGCAAAGGGGATACTGTTCTTGATCAGTATGGCTACACCTCTCTTTTTGTTGGGGGAAGATGCGAAAAACGCTTGGGGGAACACGTGTTTGAATGTGTTAGGCGGGTCTGGGGTGTTGAAGTGAGTTTCCTGTATACAAATTATATCGCCTTTAGTATTTTTAAGTTCTTGTAAAGCTAATTTGCATTTTCGGGCCGAGTTGAGGCCCTTAACATTGAGGGAGATGATTTTAATTGACGCCATTAGGGGGGTGATAAGCCCTGGGGGTATACCCCAGGCCCCGACTTGTTCCCACATCGGGGGTGAGCAGAACCTTAGGGCACGGGGGCAGGGGGGACTTCGGATTATCCCTGGGGGGCCTCTTTGGGTAGTCTGGAGGGGAATTCTGGGGGGGGGGAGGAAGGGGGGAGGAGGAAGGGGGGGGAGGAGGAAGGGGGGGATGGGGGGGAGGGGGGGAGAGGGGTGAGGGAGGGGGGAGGGGAGGGGGGAGGGGGATTGCATGGGAGGAGCCCAGATGTCTTGTGGCACCAACATATAGGGGGAGGGGTCAGAGATCCTATAGGAGTCGAGCTCTGGTGTTGCTGGTGTAGAGTTAGTCATGCATATTTTAGGTCCTAACACAATAACATTGCAAGAAATATAGTATACTGGAGGCAATTAAACCGCATGCTCCCATTCAGCAAGCGGGGGAAGGAGGGGGGGGCAGGGGGGGAGGAGGTAGGGGGGGCATAGTATAATATGGGCCCCGGGTTTGTTAGTGTAGGGATCATTCTACATATTCAGGGTCCTAACACCGCATCATTATAATAGTATAATGTACCATGGACACATAAACCGTATTGTTAAAATAGCGTTGGGGGTGGGGGGAGCCGACCTTATCGCAGGGGGAGACAGAGAGGTAGGGTTCATGCATGTACACCTTTTCAAAGATGTATGAGCGAATATGCACACTTTAGTCCATGTTTGGGCATATGAAAACGTATGAGAACCCCCCATTTAGATGCAGCTGAACTTTTCCTCGAACTGGCATGTGGGGGGGGGAGAGGGGGGAGAGGGAGGGGGGAAGCTGCCGCAGATCTAGTCGGTGGTGGGGGGTGCTGATGGGGGGGGGTGGAGATGGCAGGGAGAGTGCTTCCACATATAGTGACATAGTCCGCAACAGTTCGCAGTGTTCAGGCTCGAGTATCTCTGAACCTTTCGGGGTCGCCGGACCGCTCATTGACTTAGGGGAAGGTGGGGACCTGGGGGGGGCGGGGGGGCTGAGGAGAGGGGGGGACGCTTTGTCCATGAGGGTGTATATCGGAGGGGTAGGTGGCTTGGCCTTCGGGCGGACGAGCCACGGGGGGGGGGGGGGGAGGCTCCGCCGGTGGCGCCTTCAGTGAAGGGGAGCTGGGGCCTCTCTCGCTGTGAGATGGGGAGAGTCTAGGCCTAGCAGAGGGGGGGAGGGGGAAATAGGCGGGGGCCGGGGTTCATATATACAACCTGTCCTCCGCGGTTCGGAGGGGCAGGAGGCACCCGGTAGCTGTCCCTGGGTAAGGAGCGTCGCAGACGAGTTCTAGGTCCAGAGGTCTACCGATTCTCGCAGCGAGGTCCGGTTCTCACTGGCGGAAGGCCGGGAGTCGGGCGAAGCAGCTGGAACCTGGAGCAGGCGTTCTCCGTGGGGCGGAACCGGAGGCAAGGAGCTGAAGGTTTCTACGGCAGGGTGCTCGCTTTCGGTGAACACAGGGAAGGTTCTTCTCATGGCGGGCGAGTCAGCGGGGTAAGTTGAAAGGTTTCTTGGGGAAAGGGAGGTGTGGGGGGGGTGCGGGGAGGTAGGGTGCTAAGTGGGGAGGGGGGTAGGAAAATAGGGAGGAGGGGGAGAGAGTGGCAGGGAGGGGGCGGTAGGAGAGGCGGGGGGGGAGGGTAAGGGTGGGTGGATGGGGTTGGGGGGGGAGCGAGTGACGGGGGGGGGAAGAGGGGGGTGTAGCTCCTTGGTGTTTCCAGGTCTGTGGTGCTGCGGGAGAGTATGGCGATTTTGTGGTGGCCATCTTTATTGAGACCCCATGCCCATCTGTGCCTAACTGCAGGGATGGACGCGAAAAGATTTGGCCTTAGAATTCCAACATAAGCAGTCCTCCTCAAAAAAAGTGTTTAGATCCCTTGACAAAGCAAGAACGGAACTAAAAGTGCTGCAGCTTGACGAGGTAGAGAGATCGCTGAAATGGACTAACCAAAAGTTCTGCGATAGTGGCAACAAAGCAGATAAACTTCTGGCCTCCAAACTAAGGGGTGTTCAGACCAAAGCCCAGATCACAAAAATCCGCACCAGAAACGGCCAGGTTACGTATAATGAGAAAGATATAGCGTAAGAATTCGTTGAGTTCTATACAGACCTCTATAATCTCCATCCCCCCAGTCAGAAACAGGAAAGTGCCAAGGCGGCCGCAGAATACCTTCCCCAATGTAACCTCCCATCCCTCTCAATAGAAGATCTTGAGTTCCTTAACAAGGAAATAACCCAAGAGGAGCTTTCCAAAGCCATCTCTTCACTTAAAATAACTAAGACACCCGGGCCTGACGGATTCTCCAACACTTATTATAAGAAATTCGCAGCATCCCTCTTCCCTTACATATTGGAGATGTTCAATTCCTTCCTCCAAGGAGAACCAAATCCAGGTACCATATCAGCAGCCAACATTGCCATCATTCACAAGGAGGGTAGAGACACGCTTCAATGCGGTAGTTACCGACCGATCTCCCTACTCAATACTGACCTCAAGCTTTTCAGTAAGATCCTAGCAAACAAACTGAACCCTATTCTCCCCAGATTGATTCATATAGACCAAGTGGGCTTTGTGTCAGGAAGACAGGCCCCTGACAACACCCACAAGATTATTGATATTATAGACCACGTGCACCTCAATAAGTCTCAGGCCTTGATTCTAAGCCTTGATGCCGAAAAGGCTTTCGACCGTATCAAATGGTCCTTTCTGGACCAAACCATGCTCCGGTTTGGTTTCTCGGGTCCATTCCTTGAAGGGGTGCGAGCCCTCTATACCAACCCCACCGCTTTCTTAAAACTCCCGGGAGGGCTCTCCAACCCAATAGCGATCAATAACGGTACCAGACAAGGTTGCCCCCTATCTCCCCTATTATTTGCCCTGTCAATAGAGCCATTAGCTGCAAGGATCAGATTTGAACCCAGCATAAAGGGCATTCCAATTGCAGACAGGGATTACAAAATATCCCTGTTTGCGGATGACGTCATTCTGACCTTGTCCGAACCACACACCTCCCTCCCCAATCTCGAGAAACTGTTAGACCAATTTAGCCGAGTATCCGATTACAAAATAAATACTGACAAATCCGAGGCGCTTAACATCTCCCTCCCAGACCACATATGGAGACTCATACAAACTAATTTCAAATGTTAAAGCAAAGAATGCCTCAATTTTATAGAACCTGGGAGCCTTGGCCGGGGTCGGGGCCCCGACACTGTTGCAAGCCCTGCCCCAACACTTATACCCCTGCGTTTGAGGGCTGACACACCCCTCCCCACCACAACCTCCTCCCCCCTCCCTTTAACCCCTCCCTCCCCCTCTTCTTCCCCATGTCGTTCCCAACTATCTACCTGCCCCTCATCGCCCCCACTCTTTTCATCACTGAAACTGGAAAACAGGTTTATTGTGTGTCTTAGAATACTTCACTGCCATGTGTCTGTACATTACAACTAATTACCATGCTATGCTATGAATGTATTGTCAAGATCTAAAATGTAACTGCATCATAAGACCCAAATAAAGGAAAAATATTTAAAAAAAAGAAAAAAAAGAAAGAGGAATAGAGAACAACGGAGCACTATCCACGACATGAAGAAAGATCCAGAGGGGGCTCTCTCATAAAAAATAGTAGACTTTATTGGACCATACAAAAGACCCCTAACGAAGCACCAAAACACAACGTGTTTCGCGCGTGTAGTGCTTCATCATGGTGTAAGTTTGTGGTAAAAATCGGCATATGGCGCACGCATGATGTCAGACGTTAGAACGTGCCCCTAGTGCTTTTCGCAAGTATCAACAATTGCGGATTCCCGTTGGTTTGCAGGGAATCAAAGTAAGCAAAGCTTTATTGCTAAGAACAAAATGGGCAGGTGAAAGTCTCTGACGTCATGCGCACTTGCGTATATAGTACAAGGGTGTGTGGCCATGAAAAGTTAATTCAATAGACAAAACTTTATTAATACAAAAAAAAAAACAAATTAACTCCAAAATAACGCCCAGATCAGCCGAACATGAAAAAAAAAAAATAAACAAATATAAAAGAACAAATATAAAAGAACAACAATCATATATTAGTAAAAATTAAACCGTTAATGAATGACCACAAGACTATTGCAAATGTCGTTCTCAATATCGACATGTCATTTGCAATAGTCTTTTGCCATTTGCAATGCCATTTTAAAGATGTACAGTATATGGCACACTGCATAAGCGTTGGATAGTTCCACACTCCACAACTGAGAAACTGATGGACTGATTTCTCTTGCAGCTGCTGATCCCACTCTATTGGTTTGTAACTCTTATTTGAGTTAGGCTTGTGCCATTTTCCATGTCTGAGATGCTGGTAAACAGGAATGTATTCACTCAGCAGTGGCCAACTCAAGTCCTCAAGGGCCACCAACAGGTCAGGTTTTCAGGCTATCTCTGCTTCAGCACACAGATGGCTCAATCAGTGGCTCAGTCATTGACCGAGTCACTGATTGAGCCACCTGTGCTGAAGCTGGTATATTCTGAAAACCTGACCTGTTGGTGGCCCTTGAGGACTTGAGTTGGCCACTCCTGGATTAACTCATTTGCTCCTAATGAATTGCTTGCCTTTGACAGTTATTGGGTTAAAAGCCAAACCAGTGATTTACTTTCTACTGAAGAAGCCAAAGAAAAAGACTGATATCAGAATCCTGTTTAAATACTCATGCTTGGTAAACATGGATTTATCATAATATAAATGTAAATCTTAATGTATTTTAAGGAGCGTGTAGCTTTATATAGTAAAAAAGCATTATGTTAATGAGTCTTCCATCAGATCCTGCACCGATAATGTTCTCATCAGCTGGAATGGACCTGGTTTAGGTGCCAATTCCACATAATCTGTCAATTAATAATGTTGCATGAGATGCATTTCCTTTCCTTTTACATTCAAGCCACACGCCTCATTATAAAATAAAAATGCCTGTTTTGGAGAAATGTTGACGTCAAAAGATTTTCTCCGGGGTTTGTAAAGAATGGCCACTAAGAGTGGGCCCTTTCACTGGTGTTTGGGTTTGGTTCTAAATTGCGTTTTGGTCTTGTTTTTGCTGAAACTGAAATGGTTTCGCATTTTTTTTTTTTAAAGGAAACGTTTGTCTTTTTATTTGCAAACTCAAAAGTTCCAGAGTTACAGTAATTGAAAAAAAAAAATCAAATAAACATATCCAAGGATTTTGGCTGGAATTTTGTGTGCATACTTTATGAAAGTTCATTCTTCTAGCACAGCGTTTCCCAAATGGTGGGTCGCGACCCGGCACCGGGCCACGGCACCAAAATTGCCGGGTCGCAGCGAGGCTGGCCGCGCGGTGTCTCCCGTCCCCCGGCCGTCTTAGGTGCCGCGTGGCAGCTAAAGGCTGCCTGCCCACTGCCTGTCCGGCCGTCGGGGAGGGGGGGGAGGTGAGTGAAGCACACCGGGAAGGGGGGGAGGTGAGTGGAGCACGGGTGAGGTGAGTGGAGAATGGGGGAGGTGAGTGGAGCACGAGGGAGGTGAGTGAAGCACACCAGGGAGGGGGGGAGGTGAGTGGAGCACACCGGGGAGGGGGGCAGGTGAGTGGAGCACAATGGGGAGGGGGGGAGAGGAGTGGAGCACACCGGGGAGGGGGGGGAGGGGAGTGGAGCACACCGGGGAGGGGGGAGGGGAGTGGAGCACACCAGGGAGGGGGGAGGGGAGTGGAGCATTCCGGGGAGGGGGAGGAGGGTAGTGGAGCACACCGGGGAGGGGGGAGGGGAGTGGAGCACACCGGGGGGGAGGGGAGTGGAGCACACCGGGGAGGGGAGTGGAGCACACCGGGGAGGGGGGGAGGTGAGTGGAGCACGGGGGGGGTGAGTGTAGCACACCGGGGAGGGGGGAGGTGAGTGTAGCACACCGTGGAGGGGGGGAGGTGAGTGGAGCACACCGTGGAAGGGGGGTGAGTGCAGCACACCGGGGAGGGGGGAGGTGAGTGTAGCACACCGGGGAGGGGGGGAGATGAGTGGAGCACACCGGGGTGGGGGGGAGGTGAGTGGAGCACACGGGGGAGGTGAGTGGAGCACACCGGGGAGGGGGGAGGTGAGTGGAGCACACCGGGGAGGGGGTGAGGTGAGTGGAGCACACCAGGGAGGGGGGGAGGTGAGTGGAGCACACCGGGGAGGAGGGGAGATAAGTGGAGCACACCGGGGTGGGGGGGAGGTGAGTGGAGCGCACGGGGGAGGTGAGTGGAGCGCACGGGGGAGGTGAGTGGAGCACACCGGGGAAGGGGGAAGTGAGTGGAGCACATCGGGGAGGGGGGGAGGTGAGTGGAGCACACCGGGGAGGGGGGGAGGTGAGTGGAGCACACCGGGGAGGGGGGAGGTGAGTGGAGGGAGGTGAGTGGAGTGCCGGTGGGGTGAGGGAGGTGAGTGTGATGGGGGGGAGGTGAGTGTGATGGGGGGGGAGAGGACAGAGAGGTGAAGGCTGCAGGTGATGTGTGTTGGGGCCGGAGGGTAAGGGAGCGGGAGATGAGCCTCCGGGACCGGCGGGTAAGAGAGCGGGAGGTGTGTGTGTGTGTGTGTGTGTGTGTGTGTGTGTGTGTGTGTGTGTGTGTGTGTGTGTGTGTGTGTGTGTGTGTGTGTGTGTGTGTGTGTGTGTGTGTGTGTGTGTGTCGTCACTCTGCCTCAGGCCAATGAGAGGTGTGCGGGGGCGGGCGGGCCAGGGGACCAATGAGATTTCCCCTAGGGACACAGGAAGATGCAGACAGGCATTCAGTGCTTTCACTAATATATAATAAGATATAGCAAATGGAAATATATGTGTATATATATATATATGTGTATATATATATGTGTATATATATATATATATATATATATATATATATATATATATATATATATATATATATATATGTGTGTGTGTGTGTGTGTATATATATATATTTATGTGTACTGCACCGACACACTTTATTCGAGCAAATACCCGGTATGTACCTGGCAGATACCTGGAATGCGCCACTCCTCACCTCTGACAAGCCCTGTTGCATTTGCCTTCCCAGCCTGGGTTCATGCCTGGCTGATGGGCGGCTGATCTGTTAAATGATAATGATTAGGATTTAATAGGCTGCAATGCTTCGCGTGTCTACCAGATGGCATAAATTCATGAATTGTAATGCAGTATATATATATATACTGTGCAGTATTGCAGCCAGCGGGAATAAAATGCTTCAATCCCTGCTTGGAAAATAACTCAATGCACTCGGGCAGAAAACAGTCACAAACCGCAATACACCCGGGTATACCCGAATTCGTGGGACTAGCCAAGCTCGAATAAAGTGTGTCGCCAGTGTACCCTGACCCCTGGGGGATTAAATGAATGCCTGGATGTGAGCACATTGGTTTAGCCTTCCCTGTGGACGCCTCTCCCTGTTCTTTTGCCTCCTCTGCAATCCTCTAAGTCATCTTTTTGTCTGAATCCCACCTGGATCTTTCCCTGATCTTGGAGTTTTTGTTATTATAATTTATCCATATATACAAAAGATTTTAACATTTTTATATATATTTTTTTATATATATGTTTTTTGTACCCTTTTCACATATATTGTAGTTTCACAGTAGATACACTTACGCTTCACACTAGGACCTGCATTATGTATTCATTATTAGTTTATAATTTTTTGAACATTTAGCCTTATAGTTTATATAACACACATATAATTTAATATATTTTTTATGGGTTCTATTGCACAATAGATAGTCAATTACTTATAATATCTAGATATACTTATGAGTAATTGGGACACTATATATTCTTATTTACACCTCAGTGCACCTTCTTCACATTGTAGTTTCTTCCTTATATTGAGGATCCAACATTTAGGTTTATATATATAGAATATCTTCTTTTATAGGAATTTTCGTTATATTCATTATAGCTTAGGTACAATGCTATAATAGATACCATTATATAATTGAGTTTTCTCTTTTCTATGGTAACATCAGTTATTCTTAAATGGGATATACTCAGTACTATTTAGTACAGATCTAATTATTGTTTGGTTCCAATATATATTTTTTCATTGCATGTTTAGTTTGCATTTTATTATACATTGTTATAAATGATTTTTCTTATACATTGTTATAAAGTTTTGTATTGTATTTTTGATGTAGTATATTGTGTGCAATCTAATTAGTATGGTATTAACATATACTATTAGCCGTTCATGCTACTTAATAGGCTTATTGGTTCTATCTATTTAATAACAGTATTGGTTTCTCTCAGCAATTACATGTTTATTTATCCAATTATTTAATTATTTATTTAATTGTTTCTCTCAGTGTGTCACTTCCAACTTGTTATTGGAAGCTAGTCTGGCTTCAATCACCTTCAGTATAGCATTCAGCTGATTGTTACGCAACCATTAGGGTATATATATGTGGCTGTGTTACTCTCCTTCATTACCCTTTGAAAAAGTCACCCGTGTGTGACGAAACGCGTCAGGGAGCGTCATCATGTCGAGACGCATAGACACTACGTCATCACGGAGCGCAGGAGACAACTTACTCGAGCGCCAGATGCCACAGAGACCTGCCAGCAAGGTTTCTATCTTTGGGATCTCTGGAACTCTATTTCGAACTTTCCATTTCCCTGAACTTCTTGCTAGAGCGTGGCTCCTTCATCCTCGGGATCCAAGGTCTTCACAGAATTGATTGCAGTACCGGATGGTGGTGATTATGATCACGAAATGCTTATAATACTTGTACCCTTGTGAGTGCATTTTTTACTCCCCTCTCCTCCTTCCCCTCAATAAATTTACGGTTTTATGCTATGGGGCGTGCGCTCTCTCCTCTTTCCTTTCTATATATATATATATATATATATATATATATATATATATATATATATATTATATATATATATATATATATATATATATATATATATATATATAATACTGAGTTAAGTTATGGTGAGTAAAAAAAGTGACAAAAACCCTCCACAGGAAAGCAATATATATATATATATATATATATATATATATATATATATATATATATATATATATATATATATATATATATATATATATATATATATATATATATATATATATATATATATATATGTGTGTATATGTGTATGTGTATATGTATGCATCAGTAATTAATATACCATTGAATATACCCTGATATAGCTTGATAATTGTGTGTTATATTTCAAATATCATACTATGGCCGTTACTCATTATGAACATTGCATGATTTTTTTATCGTGTCTATTGGACATCTATTTTGTATACATTAGGTATATTATCTTCACCATGTCTCATGACCAACAGGTTTAAAAACATAAAGTTTGATTCATGAGCATATGTAAATATCATGTAATATAGTTGAGATTCGAGGATTCTTTATATATAAGTGTAGCCTGGAGCTCCCGTGGCTCCTGGAGACCCCCCTCCCCTTGAGCAGCTCGGTCGCGGGTGCCGACAGACCCGACGGCTGCTTCCAAGGGTGGGGGCTGGAGCAGGGAGCAGCGCGGCTTCTCCTGCATGCGGCCGGTTGCCGGGGACGCGATCGGGCGGTTGCTAAGGCCGCGATCGCGTCTCTAAGGTCCCGGCGGCCGGCCAAGCAGGGCGCCGCCATTGAGGATACTGTTGCGCATGCGCAGGGATGCGTAGGCGCAGGGACAGCCCCCGAGACAGGGATAGCTCGCGCGAGAGCAGGGAGAGCTGAGGGAAGGTCGAGGCAGCCCGGGAAAGCTTGCGCAAGCGCAGTGAAGGTAGGGAAAAGCCCGCGAACCCCTAGCCTACCAGGGAAGGCTCTGAGCTGGGACTACATATCCCCAGAGCCTTTGCGAGCCCCATGTGACCCCAGGGAGCCAATAGGGCTTAGGAGACCTCTGAGAAAAGAGATACATTTGGCGGGCTTGCAGCACGTTAGGTCAGTCAGAGACCGGAGCAGCCCAGGGAAGGAGGTAGGGTACAGGAGTCAGGGACTCCCTGTACTAGGCCAGCACCCCCAGGGCTCGAGATAGCTCAGCTCCCCAGTAAGGTGAGTGTTGCCAGGGGCAGCCCTCGGGTTAGGGACCCTGCCACTTACATTAGTGGGAGCTGGGAAAGGAAGGTTACGCAGAGTTGGAGTCAGGGAGCTGTAGGGAAGTAAGGTGCGGGGAGCGAGAGCAGCTCCTGCACCCCATAGGTACCCACACCCCAGGTAGGCCCCAACTCCCCACTAGGTTAGTGGGTAATTGCTGAGGGAGGCCCAAGATAGGGACGCTGCCCTTAGTGTAGTGCTGCATTGTCAGAGTCACGGCTGTCAGTGCTGTGAGGTCTGACAGGCAGGCACCTTGTTGCGCAGCACGTTGACTGCCAACCTCCAGTGAGCTACAGCTTGCTG
Source organism: Ascaphus truei (assembly GCF_040206685.1). Classification (NCBI taxonomy): domain Eukaryota; kingdom Metazoa; phylum Chordata; class Amphibia; order Anura; family Ascaphidae; genus Ascaphus; species Ascaphus truei. The sequence continues at coordinate 10,840,834 of NC_134488.1, forward strand.
CTGTAGGCGCTGGGACTAGTCAGAGAGTAGTGGGTCTGGAGAAGGGCTATAGCTGTTCTAGTCACCTTGAGGTAGCGCTAGGGGTAGGATGCCTGAAGGGATAGCCTGTTAACGAGGTCAGGAATTCTGGAGAGGATCTGCACTAGGCTAGCCAACAGTAGGTAGACGCCCAAGTACTGCATGGAAGAGTACTCTAGTCCATTCCAGATCACTTACCGAAGGGACTTGGGTAGTTGGGGGAGTGGGACAGGTCATTACCCCTGCAGGCCCTAGGAGTTCCCCAAGCCACTACAGGTTGCTGTACTACAGGGACAGGCCCTAGGTTAGGGTTCCTGTCACGTTAGTACCATTTATATAGATAGGGACACAGCGGCTGCTGCTGTTCCTGTGGAAGCGGTTGGACCCACGTTGGGGTCCTCAGAGACGATTCCAGAGTGGGACCCCCTAGCGGTCCGCACGTGCAAGGAGTTCGGTTGGATCAGACGGATTCATCACACGTCTGACCCTTTGAGAAGTTTGTTGCTGACCCGAGCACCGGAGTGCTCGGCAGGTATTATACCATCACATGTGCACCAACAGGCCTAGAGGTTCTTAGTGACTGCGCAGTCACCCATTGACTATCTCTGTAGGAGTACGGGACATTGGGTGGGGTTCTTGGGACACTGGGTGGGATCACCTAGTGTTTGGGAATCGTCCTGCGAGACGTCACTGTTAGTGTCTCACCGTGAGAGAGACACAGGTTATCATTATTAGTCGTTAGTAAAGTCCTTCGTTATATAAAGCACTGTGTATGGTATTATTGATTGTCCTGCGAGGAACCACTCCCCCTCTGGTGGGAGCCATCGCAGGTGGAGGCGCTGTACCGAGAAGATGTTGTAAGTGATCACCCCTAGTATAATTACCCCAGGTTCCCCGTGGCGGAAGCTCAGCCCTCCTGTGAGCCAACAGGTAATGCACCACACCTGAGTAACAATATATGTTTCCTGCACTCACACAGTAGAATCTGCGATTGGGTGGGGGAATACCCGTTACATTTGGAGGCGCTGCTGAGATAGACCTGGGGTGCCCTGTTTTCATTTTTTCCAAATTGGCCAATTTAGATTTTTTCACCATGTTTGGGCCTGCAAGCCATGAGGCCCACGAACGAACCAAGAGGACAGAAGTATCCCCGCGACATGTGCTAGTAGTAGGGGATGTTCCCAGTAGTGCCGTGAAGTTGAGGGAAATTTGTGAGGCCCTAGGGAGACTCCTGGGCATAGACCAAGGGTGGAAGAGGATAGAGCACCGGTACGACCCCACTGACCAGTGTTGTAGACTATGGCTAGTAACGGATCAGGAAATATGCCGGGAAAATGTCCCTCCGACCTTACATTTCCCAGGGGCCCCACCAGAAGGCTACCCTCTTGCATACTCAGAGAGCCTTAGTGAGATTACCAGAACTGTGATCAAAATGGAGGCTCCCTCATCAAGGGAGTCACACCTAAAATGGCGTCTCCCGCCAAAGCAGGAGAGCACATGTGCTGCTGACTGCAAGCCTGCACCAAATTGTGTTGCAGAAATCCGTCCGGGACTGGCGGGAAAACCAGAGCTCCGCCCCCGCAATGTGAGTGACTCAGTGATAGAGCGAGCCCCTCCTTTACATTCCACCAGGGGGAGCAAGCAAAGTGAACAACCATCAGCAACTGCTATTCCCATTAAAAACAGTACAGAGTGCAGAGAAATACACCCTCATTTATATGGAGCATGGCGGTCTAAAGGAGGGAAAATATCCTTTCTGGTGTGCCCGTGCCTACAAAAGGACTTGAGTCTATCTGGTGGTATGGACTTTAACCATTTTAGGCTACCAATAGAATATCGGGTGGCCGTGGTGGAGGACGAGGGGTGTATACGATGTGTTTGTAATCAGTGTGACTTCCCAGGTGGCAAACAGACCTGGGGCCCCAAGTGTGCCAGTTGCGGAGCACAGTTTCTAAAGCCTGTGCTGCTGCAGTCTACAGTCCCAGATCCCAAGCAGGAATCTCAGATGGCAGAACACAGAGATGAAGATGCTGTTACTTGCTCTACCTCAACCACGGAGGTGGAGGAGCTGACAGACAAGGCTGCCCTGGTTCCCTGTTGCAACCAAGCGGGAAGAACTGAGGCCCAGCCAGCTACGGAAAAGGACGAACCATCGGTGGCGATGCGCCTACCGGCGAACCACCCCAGCAGTGAGACAGAGGAATCACAGGGGGAGGTGTTCCCCCTAGAAGAAAGCTGTTCCGCCATGCGAGTGGACCAGTATCTACCACCTACCGTTCAGTTGAAGAGAACAGTCAGCTCTGTCGTGGTGTCAGGTGAAGCACCGCAGATACCTGACAGTGTTCCACAAGAAGAGAAAACCATTGCAAGCCAGCAGAGTGGTAAGGAACCCCCTTGCCCCCCACAGGCTCCGATGGAGGTGGCCGTGAAAAAGGCCAGAGTTACGGCTCCTGAACTGAGTATGAGCCCGTGCGCTCCGACTCAAATGGTCCCAGGACTGGGATCCAACGCTCCCGAGTTTCAAGCCAGTAAGTGGACTGTCCCAGAAGTGCCGGGGGCAGGTCCCAAGACAGCCGAGGTGGGAACTGACAGCGTCCCCGAGGACCTGTTGGCTACCGTGAATCACCACAGTGGTAAGGTATCTACCCTTTACCCCCTGCCAAGTGAAACAGAGACTTTGAGGAAAGAGACATTGTCCATTGCTCGCTTCCCAGCGGAAGCCTCGCAAGTACGTAGGGACAAGGACTGTGTGGCGAGGGATTTAGTAAAAATTGCCTCCCTTAAGCCCAAAAGGGAGCGTGCCATTCGCCAAGTAGTGGACCGCGGAAAAGGTCCTGGCCGCCTGGTCTACCGCATCCATGCCGCGGGTGACCGGGTAAAGGTCTGCTTCAGAGACATGGTGCTACTCCTTCCACCAGGGGGAGGAAGTAGCGAGGAACCAGTGACTGTTGCCCTCCGGTGTGCTCTTCAAGAAATTTTTCTGGGGGAGGCTCACGGACGCAAAAGTGAGGTACCCCCACTTGATCAGTTAGGGGCACCCCACGAATGGTCTCAGCAAACAGCTGACGCTCAGCTGGCCTCGGGTATGGTATGTGAACTGTATTGTAACCTGATGTCTAAAGTCACCAGTGATAGGTTGTACATATGCCCTGCATTTTCATTGTATAACTGTGTACCAGGTTATGTCTGCCATCCAAGCGAGGTCGTTGGAGTTTCACCAGGGGGAGAGTGTAGCCTGGAGCTCCCGTGGCTCCTGGAGACCCCCCTCCCCTTGAGCAGCTCGGTCGCGGGTGCCGACAGACCCGACGGCTGCTTCCAAGGGTGGGGGCTGGAGCAGGGAGCAGCGCGGCTTCTCCTGCATGCGGCCGGTTGCCGGGGACGCGATCGGGCGGTTGCTAAGGCCGCGATCGCGTCTCTAAGGTCCCGGCGGCCGGCCAAGCAGGGCGCCGCCATTGAGGATACTGTTGCGCATGCGCAGGGATGCGTAGGCGCAGGGACAGCCCCCGAGACAGGGATAGCTCGCGCGAGAGCAGGGAGAGCTGAGGGAAGGTCGAGGCAGCCCGGGAAAGCTTGCGCAAGCGCAGTGAAGGTAGGGAAAAGCCCGCGAACCCCTAGCCTACCAGGGAAGGCTCTGAGCTGGGACTACATATCCCCAGAGCCTTTGCGAGCCCCATGTGACCCCAGGGAGCCAATAGGGCTTAGGAGACCTCTGAGAAAAGAGATACATTTGGCGGGCTTGCAGCACGTTAGGTCAGTCAGAGACCGGAGCAGCCCAGGGAAGGAGGTAGGGTACAGGAGTCAGGGACTCCCTGTACTAGGCCAGCACCCCCAGGGCTCGAGATAGCTCAGCTCCCCAGTAAGGTGAGTGTTGCCAGGGGCAGCCCTCGGGTTAGGGACCCTGCCACTTACATTAGTGGGAGCTGGGAAAGGAAGGTTACGCAGAGTTGGAGTCAGGGAGCTGTAGGGAAGTAAGGTGCGGGGAGCGAGAGCAGCTCCTGCACCCCATAGGTACCCACACCCCAGGTAGGCCCCAACTCCCCACTAGGTTAGTGGGTAATTGCTGAGGGAGGCCCAAGATAGGGACGCTGCCCTTAGTGTAGTGCTGCATTGTCAGAGTCACGGCTGTCAGTGCTGTGAGGTCTGACAGGCAGGCACCTTGTTGCGCAGCACGTTGACTGCCAACCTCCAGTGAGCTACAGCTTGCTGCTGTAGGCGCTGGGACTAGTCAGAGAGTAGTGGGTCTGGAGAAGGGCTATAGCTGTTCTAGTCACCTTGAGGTAGCGCTAGGGGTAGGATGCCTGAAGGGATAGCCTGTTAACGAGGTCAGGAATTCTGGAGAGGATCTGCACTAGGCTAGCCAACAGTAGGTAGACGCCCAAGTACTGCATGGAAGAGTACTCTAGTCCATTCCAGATCACTTACCGAAGGGACTTGGGTAGTTGGGGGAGTGGGACAGGTCATTACCCCTGCAGGCCCTAGGAGTTCCCCAAGCCACTACAGGTTGCTGTACTACAGGGACAGGCCCTAGGTTAGGGTTCCTGTCACGTTAGTACCATTTATATAGATAGGGACACAGCGGCTGCTGCTGTTCCTGTGGAAGCGGTTGGACCCACGTTGGGGTCCTCAGAGACGATTCCAGAGTGGGACCCCCTAGCGGTCCGCACGTGCAAGGAGTTCGGTTGGATCAGACGGATTCATCACACGTCTGACCCTTTGAGAAGTTTGTTGCTGACCCGAGCACCGGAGTGCTCGGCAGGTATTATACCATCACATGTGCACCAACAGGCCTAGAGGTTCTTAGTGACTGCGCAGTCACCCATTGACTATCTCTGTAGGAGTACGGGACATTGGGTGGGGTTCTTGGGACACTGGGTGGGATCACCTAGTGTTTGGGAATCGTCCTGCGAGACGTCACTGTTAGTGTCTCACCGTGAGAGAGACACAGGTTATCATTATTAGTCGTTAGTAAAGTCCTTCGTTATATAAAGCACTGTGTATGGTATTATTGATTGTCCTGCGAGGAACCACTCCCCCTCTGGTGGGAGCCATCGCAGGTGGAGGCGCTGTACCGAGAAGATGTTGTAAGTGATCACCCCTAGTATAATTACCCCAGGTTCCCCGTGGCGGAAGCTCAGCCCTCCTGTGAGCCAACAGGTAATGCACCACACCTGAGTAACAATATATGTTTCCTGCACTCACACAGTAGAATCTGCGATTGGGTGGGGGAATACCCGTTACATAAGAATATTCAATACTGTCTAAATATATGAAGCATTGGATTATAATATACACAATGTGACCATTGGTCACTGTATGCTCATGTTTCAAACTGTTGTTGTTTGTTACATCAAGACTATTGATCTTACTCTTTTTTGCTCAATTTCCTATCCAACAGGTTCCTTTCTGTTACTTGTTTGCATTGTTCATATGACCATAATAACATTAAAATCTATGTTTTTTTAAACTGCATTTTGTTGATACTGTATGTGATTTACTCTTCCACACACTAGAGGTCGCTAGAGACTACGTATTGAACGCGGGTGACTGGCGCTCATTGTTCACTAACCATAGAGATCTGCGTCATGCACGCTACATTGCATCCGGTTGTATCAAGGTATTTAAACTGTAACATCTGTGCTTATGATAGGATACTCTTTGAAAAAGCGCTATCTTAGCGCGAAACGCGTCAGAGGTTCACCCCTACGCTTCCATGTTGTCTACCACAAATAAAGATTGATTTTTTAATTAGTTTTGCTTAGCCCCAGACTAGTTTTTGGACGTCTGCTGTGCTCCGCTTCCTTCCACGTGTATTATCTTCTCAGCTCCAAAGACCCCCTGCTTCAATCCTGCAATAATATTAATTAATCCTCTATTGCTGCTTTCAGTTCAACTTAAATGTCTAAACTATTTTGGTTTTCAAACCTGCAAACTGGCCCATCCTTAATGGCCAGCATAGAAGTTTTCCAAAAAAATTGGTCAATAATTCAAGACACTGCCACTTTGTAATGTTTGCTTCACGGCTCATTAAAAGAAAGTTTCTGAAACTGGAAAGTTGTCGGCTTTCTCAGCTCATGACATTTCTGTGATGTGGCCAACATTCTCATACATTGAAGCAAGCATTGGCAGCTCGTAATGCAGCAGAAATGTGCGTGAACAATTGCTGCATTCTTTAAATTCTCTTCAATTTCGTTACAAATAAAAATAGGGTAGAAGTGATACCTTTAATGGCTAAATCATGGTTAAATAGAGTGCAAGCTTGAAGGACCAGAAAGGTCCCTTCAGGTAGTTTTTTTTTTTTTTTTAACAAATGAAGCTGAATTACATACGTAGCATGTCATATTTATACAGGAATGACATCCTAGTACGTTTGGATATACCGATGTAAGTGAGTGTGATACACAAAGTAACACTGAAATGCAAAAAAGCAAATGCAAATTGGTGAGGGTAAAGGTGTGACGGAACCAGCCGTCTCACTGCCACCATGTTTCCAGCAACGCTGGGACCCCTCTCCGCAGCTGGGCACTCATACGCCGGCCGTTTTGCCAATTAGCGAAGTTCATTTAAGATGTTTTAGTGGTTTGGGTAGGGGGTTAAGGATTGGAGTTTTAGGGGAAGTGGTTAGATTTTTAGGGTAGGGGATGAGGGGAAGGGGTTAACGCTTTTAGGGTAGGGGTAGCGTTACTATTAGGGGTTAAGATTGGGGGATTTTAGTGTTAGAGGTAAGGTTAGGGTTTTACTGTGGTGTCGAAGCAGTCGGTGGAGAGATGTCCCAGTGACGAGGTAAGTGGCAGCTAAACGCTGCGACCTAATATCCTAGACTGCGGGTGTGAGGTGTCAGGGCAGATGGCTTCTGTAGCACAGCCATGCAAAAAAAGAAATGTACAGCCCCTTTCATTTTAAAACTTCTCAGATATTTTTCGGTTACATTTTCCAAATGCCACGCGCTTCACCACGTTCTGCCGGCGTTCATGCGACATTCATGCCGTATTCAAGTCGCATTCATGCCGGCGTCACCGGCGCTTGATCTTTTTAATAATAATGGTTCGGATTTAATTTGTTGCAATTCTTCGCGTATCCGGCAGGTGGTAGGTATTCATGAATTGTAATGAATTCTAATGTGTACACTACAGAACATGTGCTTCAGAAATGTGTCGATTTGCAGGTGTTTAAAAACAGTGGTCCATAGTGAATTGACCTTGGTACTGAGGAAGTTACAATAAAGTATCAATTTAGGCTTTTCATATTAAAAAACTAAATGCGCAATGTCTGGTGTTCTATTGTCCTGAGAGTTCAGAGATGAGTGCACAACTGCAGTCCGTGTTCAAAAAAAACCGACATAAGGTACGCTTATTTAATATGGGCTGCAATTAATGCAACAGATGGTCAAATTTATCAATATTTTATCGGCAATTATGACTTTTACATATTTTCACCAGATGCTCGTGTGTGGAAGCGTGCAATAAGGAAAAAGTTATGTATCGATCCGTGTTTTTTTCGTATTGATCCCGAACCCGGGGTTAGAGGAGGGTATTGGTGTGTTGCGCCAGAATTTTCCAGTATCTTTGATCATGGAGACTTCAAAAGGCGAAAGGTCATGGTAAAACCATCTAAGAATCATCAGTCCCAGGCAAGTAATGGGCCAAAACCGGCATCCAATAACGGTCCGACCATCTGTGAAAACCTGCTGACCGGCAACCCTTGCTATCAGCCCCCGCCTGGATACCTGCTGCCTGGGCCATATTTCACGTACAGATACCAGCAAGCTTGCATATACCAAAACGATTTCCAGCTTCATGAGCTGTCAACTACAGGTGTAGCGGGCCCGCTGTCACCTGTGAACTAAGTGTATAATCAAGACTACGGGACTGGCAGTGGCTCGGCATCAACCGATTGGTAACGTCTATGGTGAGTACAGCTGCCGTACAGTATTTACAGTAATTCTTTTTTTACCATATCAATATCAATGCACATTAAAGCGATTCTCCTGTAATCAATCGCTTTGCTTATGGTTATTTACAGTAGTTCTATTCTTTTAGTCACAATTCGCCAAAATGTAGTCCAGCAATATCATTGGCTGAGCAGTTTCTACAGTAGATACTGAACAATTGGTGGACAGCTAAGCGCATGCGCATTGGAACCTTGTTGAAACGCATATGCGTCTCATCACATCTACAGTAGGCGCATGCGTGTACAGTATGTGTACAGTAGACGCCCACCTGAGAAAATTATTCTTGGGACTGACCGAGGGGACTGCGGGGACTGACTGTGGGAACTACTTTAGGGGACTGATTAATTTGAACTAACCATTACAGTAATACTTTTATTTTTCTTCCTCAGAAAAGAAACTTTGTCATCAGGCTGAGAACGGCAAATGGAGGGAGTTCAATGGATAATATCGCTTTTTGTAACGATGCTTGCACACTGCTGAATCTGAATCAGTGCCATTTTTATTGATTAGGATAGAATAACTGTTAGCTTTATAGAAATTCCGCCGCTTTTTTGGCTCACTGTTGAGTCTAAACTATTTTGATACTTTAGTGTTCCATTTATTTTAGTTGAGTATTCACTCCCATTAAACAATTTTTAACGCATTCACTCCTCACCATATGTCACTACACCCCTAATTAGTGGATTATCCCCTGAGGAAGACATTTATGTGGAAATGCGCATTGGGTGAATCATTGACTACAGAGTCGCACTTTGTTGGTGACATCCAGAGTGGAGGACAACTACATCAGCCCAGTGCATGCTGTGACGGCCGCGGAGCAGATGCTGTTGTTGTGAGAAACAATTGTCTGTCCATATGACCCAGGGTGGTCTGAATGCTCACCACAAAGGCACTTATGTAAGTGGAATACTTTGTGCTTTTTAATATTAAAGCAGTATTACACTATTTTGCTTTTTCCTTTTTTGTATACGGATATCCCTCTCTTCTCTATGGATCTGGAGTACCTATCTGGAAACTAAAGTTGGTAACTTCTAATAACCACAACGTCTTACTATCACGTGGTACACGTGAGTGCAAATTTTATAAAGCTATCAGCATTGATTTCATTGTTGGGGTTGACAATATTGCACTATTTGGTATTTTACTTCTCTTCCATATTTAAAAAAACATATTAGAATACAATTTAAAACAATGAACAAGTCAGAAATGAATCAACATTTTAACAGACGACCAATCACGAAGCGAATTCGATCCCCAGCAGATTGTCCTTCCAGGGCCGATGTCTTGTATGCCACAAAATGCCATTAATGGAGCCTCGCACGATTTTCATTAAAGGATCGGTAATTGAAAAATAGCGCCGCAATTCCTCCACAATAGTCTTCTTAAATTTTCATGAAGAGCCTTTTTGTCACGATTCCCTTCGTAGTTTACATAGTGGGCCCACCCTAAGTACACTGGGTATGGCACGTGGTGATTGAAAATTAACAAGGCATGCCTCTGGGGTATACGAGCACTTGCAAACCTATACTTCTCACTGAGTGGCTGGATGATGTCGGGCACCGTCTCAATGCAAGCGTATGTGGGTTGGATTCTGGGAGTGGGTGTTCTTCAGGGTGTGGGTGTGCTTGTGGTGGCGGCAAGGGTAGGTTGTAGGTTGCCCTCCTGTCTTGGTCTCCTTGTTAGTGTTGCCTCCTGGCGTGGTCTTGACGGGGTTGTCATGTCATCCTCGTCAACGGCATACATGAACACATAGGGCCTCATGCACTAAGCGCCGAAAAAATCTCTTCGGCAAGTGTTGCCGATAGGCAAGATTTTGGCAAATTGCCCTCGCAGTATTCAGTAAGGGCCGAATCCATGCCAATCCCTGCCGAATCTCTGCGAAAGCAAAACGCCGATGAGCCGGTGATAAAAAATCCTGGCTCCCGATAACCTGGCGATACGCCGTTTCTGCCGATATGTGTTTGCAGCAGAGAGAGACCCGACACTCTCTCTGCGCAAACATCGGCAAAATAAAAACATATCAAAACAACTTTTTCTCATAGTGTACATGTGCAGAGGGTCTCCGGAGCTGAACCGCATTGGTTTCAGGTCCGGGGACACCCTGCTTCCCGAGATACAGGCCCCTTTATGAGGTGCCGGTATCCCTCTGCATTTACCAGTCCCGATCACGTGACCGCGGAATGTAAACAAAGCAGAGGGATACCGGCACCCCATAAAGGGGCCTGTATCTCGGGAAGCAGGGGGTCCCCGGACCTAGAACCAAAGTGGTTCAGCTCCGGAGACCCTCTGCACATCTACACTTTGAGTAAAACACATATATAAATAAGAAGAAAAAGGAATGCCGGCGCCAACCGTGACAGTGACTAATAAATTATATTATAATATGAAGTCCAAACCAAATAAGTGATAGTCCAATTGATGTCCTTGGATGGTCAGTGGGTAATCAACCGGATTGTGGAAACTCTCCAAGGGGTAGTGAAATATGTGAAAATAAAAGAAAATGTATTATGGTGCAGTACATCAGTCAATGCAGATATAAAACCATAGAACATATAACATTAACAATACAGTACAAACATGACACACTAGACAAACTAACATTAACACAAGCCAGACTATGAATTAATGAAAAGCAATTTATTAGCAACTAATTGTAGGGTTCTAAGGTATGCAGACCTCAATCCAGGGGTGGGGGGTAAAACCGTTACCCTACTCACGCAATAAGGAAGTTTTCAGGCAGTGAGGATAAAGACACAGTCTTTAGTGATCCCAATATGGCAACCGGAGTCTTCTTGCTAGCGTCCCACGTGACGGGGATGCAGTGTGAAGCTGCACGGGCCGCAGGAGTCGCAGGAGTTGTACCTCCAAACGGACGTGACGTCACGCTCCTTCCTCCTTCCTCCTTCTGCCGAAATCTTGTCCTTTCGTGATTCTCGTCCCCCCACAGCACAAATCAGGATACTGGGCTGCTAATACCAGGAACCACAATCTTCAACTCTAAAATCAATATTCCCAACGCGTTTCATGCGCCTGCGCGCATTTTCTCAAGGGATGTCTCTGCCCCTAAGTCTGGGTGGTTTAAATACCCATGGTCCATGCTTCTGATTGGTCAAAAAATTAATTAAACAATTAAACATGGTGATCATTAACCACATGAGTGCCAGAATAGGGGTAGCTAGCTACAAAGCCTGGCTGACCTACATATACACATATTCATCACAAACCTACACAACAAAAACATTAAAACATTAAAAACATATAAAAGTTACTAAAAAGTCTAAAAACATAAATAATGAGTGAAGCTTACAGGATCAAGAATGAATTATAGAAAGGCCTTCAATTCAAAATCTATGTTTAACCCCTTTGGTGAGAGTGTTTTCAATTCATAGATCCAGTATGCTTCACGCATACTGGCATGCTTGAGTCTGCTCCCACCTCGGGGGTTCGCCTGCACCTCCTCAATGGCTTGACACCGTAAACCTAAGGGGCTCTTATTGTGACATAAAAGAAAATGGTGTGAGACACTGTGTGTGACCAGTCCCTTTTTTATATTGTAGACATGCTCGTAAATACGTCTCTGAAAAGTCCTCCCAGTTCTGCCAACATATTGAAAGCCACAAGGGCATTGCAGCAAATAAATGACAAATGTTGAATGGCAGTTAATAAATGTTTTAACTGGGTAACTCTTAGAGGTGACTGTGGATGTAAATTGTCTAGCATTTATGCCAAAGGAACAGGCCACACACTTGGTACAAGTAAAGAAACCCTTTAGACTCCCTATTTGTTTCTGTTTATGCTGTTTAATTGGACAGCTGGGGGCTAATTTGGATTTTAAATTATTGGCCTTGGTGAATATTATATTTGTTTTTTTGGGAAGAATATCCACCAACACTTCATCTTTAAGTAAAATAGGCCAATGTTTATTTAGAATCTGTTTAATTTTTGGGGCCATCTCATTGTACTGTGTTATAAATGCAATCTGTTTCGTGCTTCTCTCCACCGTATCTTTTTCTTTATTTTTGTATTTAAGTAAAGTATCCCTTGGTAGATTATTAACTTGTTCAAAAGCCCTATCGATGAGATCCTCTGGATATTTTCTCATAATAAATTTATCTTTTAAATCTTTAGCCTGTGTTTTAAAAGTTTCATCATCGGTGCAGTTGCGTTTAAGACGCACCAGCTGACCCTTTGGGATGTTCCGCAGCCATTGTGGGTTGTGTTGGCTATCTGCACGCACATAATTGTTGGCCTGTACTGGCTTGAAAAATGTCTTAGTGTGTATTTTATTTTCTCTAATGTAAATGTGAAGATCCAGGAAATCAATATGCTCCAAACTAGAATTGCAAGTGAATTTAAGATTATGGTGATTGTGATTAAGATAGGTGAAAAAAACATCAAGTGAAGTTTGGCTGCCTGACCAAACAAAAAACACATCGTCAATGTAGCGCCGCCAGAGAACGAGACTTGCCCCTAATGGACAGTTGTTCCAAATGAACTCCTCCTCCCAACTGTCCATGAATAAATTGGCATAACTAGGAGCAAATCTCGTGCCCATGGCGGTGCCACATTTCTGAATATAATAATTCTCATTGAAAGTGAAATAATTGTGCGTTAAAATAAACTTAATGCCATCTACCAAAAAATTCCTTTTATTCAGTGCAAAATGTTCCGTTGTTTCCAACTTGCGTGACACGGCTTGGCAGCCCAGTTGATGGTCAATCACTGTATACAGTGATGTGACATCCGCTGTAACTAGTATATATCCGGGCTGCCACGTGAGATCTTCTAAAATTTGTAATACATGTGTCGTGTCTCGCAAGTAGGACCGGACATTTGTGACAATTGGTTGAAGGTGATAATCAATAAATTGGGATAAATTAGAAGTGAGGGATGAAATACCCGAAATAATAGGTCTCCCAGGTGGTGCTGTCAAATTTTTGTGGATTTTAGGTATAAAATAAAATAAAGGTGTGCGTGGAAACTGTATAGATAAAAAATTAAATTCATCCTCACATATAGCCCCAGTTTCCAAGCCAGTGGCCAACAAATCGCCTAATTCGGCCTTGAACTGAACCAAAGGGTCACCTGCGAGTGGGAGGTATGTGGTCCTATCACCCAATAATCTCATGGATTCTTTAATGTAATAATCCTTGTCCATAACCACAATACCTCCCCCCTTGTCTGCTGACTTAATGACTATTGAATCATTCTTTTCCAAACCAGAAATAGCTTCCTTCTCTTGTATATTAAAATTGTCGTGCTTGATTTTATATGTCCGACATGAATTTTCAAGATCTGTGTTAACCATCTCAACAAAGGAACTGACCAAGTGTCCCTGTGAAAACTTAGGATAGAAAGTAGATGGTTTTTTAAAATTTTTTGGTTGTTGTGGATGGCTATCTATGCTGCACGTTATACTAGGTTTAATAATTTGGGCAGAAACAGCATCTCTAGCAAAATATTTTTTCAAGGCTAGTTTTCGTGCAAATTTGTGAACATCTATGAATACATTAAAACTATTTGGCCCACAAACTGGAGCAAATGTAAGACCCTTACTGAGTACCTTCTTTTCAATATTGGTGAGAGGGTATTTGCTGATATTGAATATATTCGGATAGACTGTACTCTTCTTTATCCGATTTCTACCAGCACCTCCTCTTCTCCCTCTAGGCCTGTCTTTCTTTTTTTGTAGTTTGGAGGAAGGCGAGATTCTAATGGTGGTTTCACAATTTCCACTTCTGGGAAGATGTGTTCTCTTTCCTTCCTCCATTCTAAAAAAGAAAAATTAGATTTAATGGCAGGTGTAGGGAGAGGTGTAAAGGAGGTGCTCTCTGCATCACTCTCGGAGCCTATCTCTGACAGTATTGTGTATCTATTACTAACTGCAACAGGGACTGACTGGGGTAATACCAGTGCATCATAACGTTCTTTGGCTCTCTTTTGTTGTAAGTAGAGGTTCTTATCATGCACTGGTAATTTGGCAGGTACAAATGGTGTTGGAATTAACAAATTGGTATTTTGTTTCCTAGAACCATTCTTCGGATCCCTATTTGTATTTTTACTCCTAATAACTTTAGGTTCTATAGTGCCTGATATTATCTTAGGATGTTTTTGTTCAATCTTGTTTGTATCCTTTGATTTTTTTGCCCAATCTCTCTGGCAGCCTGAATCATAGTCCTGTTTATCTCTAAAAAACTTTTGTTGTTTAATTTGGACTAGTTCCAGTTCTGCCTGATCTAGCCTTTTTTTGATAGTAGGCTCAAGTGCAAGCAATTCATTATTGTCCTTATACGGATCTAATTGAATTTTCAATTCAGAAATTTGGTCATCTAAATCCACCAGGGTCTTTCTTCGCTGATGGACTAATAATTTCATAAGAGCGAATGAACACTGGTCAAGTATTTCATTCCACTCTTTCATGAAAAGTTCATTTTGTGCATCGGCGGTTGGTTTTTTTTCGAACTCTCAGACCCCTTGGGATACGATGATTCTCCAGATACTTGCTCAATGTGGTGGCTTCCCACCATTGCTTACTCTCTGACAAGAGTGTTTTCTCTAATCGAGCAAGTATTGGATAAAAATCATCTGTAGCATTCTCTACAAACTGCACAGAACTTGGATCACTAAAAATATGATCTACATTGACGTTTCTACGTGTTCTCAAATGAAATAAAGAACTCATGCTAAAATCCTTAGTTTACAATGAAAAAGTGAATGAATAAATATTAAATAATAAAAGCAGCTAACACCAATTTGTACAAAACAAAACCCAAAAGCAAAAGAAAGACGGTGCAAAACAGCGCTAAAAATAACAACCCTGATGGGACACACGTTAAATATAATCAAAAAATATATATATATTAATGGCAGCCAGACAAAAACTGACAGTACAGTCAGTGAGAAGACATGAAGAAAAAGGAATGCCGGCGCCAACCGTGACAGTGACTAATAAATTATATTATAATATGAAGTCCAAACCAAATAAGTGATAGTCCAATTGATGTCCTTGGATGGTCAGTGGGTAATCAACCGGATTGTGGAAACTCTCCAAGGGGAGAGTGCTATGTGCTACGGCAATGTGCTATGGTAACGAAGCAGCATGAATGTATTTTTAATAATAGTGTACTGTGAGCAGGGGGTCCCCTGAGCTGAACCGCAGTGCTTTGTGGACCAGAGACCCCCTGCTTCCTGAGTTACAGGCCCCGGTATGTGTCATCGGGTGGCAGTGTCGCCGCCATCTTTATAGCATCCCATTCGCGCCATATCACTATAAATATGGCGGCGACATTGTAACCGATGCCCCAAACCGGGGCCTGTAACTCGGGAAGCAGGGGGTCTCTGAGCCACAAATCAATGCGGTTCAGCTCAGAAGCCCCTCTGCTTCCGCACAATATTATTAAAATACATAAATGCTGCTTCATTACCATAGCGGATAACTGCTAAGGCAATGAAGGGTTTAAGGCAGAATAGCATGTTTATTGGTGACATTTGCCCTCAATAAACATTGCAATAAACAACATACACACCCTGTGTATTTTAAATACATAAACACCAATCAATACATTAAATACATATAGCACTCACCCATTTCCGGCTGCCACGATGAAGGCCATCCTCATCTTCATCCTGGCCATGCCCCCTCCGCTGCTGCAAAACATACACAAGAATAAAAACATCCAATGTAATGTCCCCTAACCCCTTAATCACCATAGCGGTTATTAACCGCTACAGTCATTAAGGGGTTAACCCACCCTCACCCACCACTCGGGAGACCTACATACCCTCCCACACTAACCCCCCACACGTGAGGCCTAACCACCCTCACACACTACCCACATATCTGGGAGCCCTGGGTCAGACCCACAGGTGTCTGCGGGGCCTCGGGTGGTTTTCACGGGGGTCTGGTGAACTCACGAGTGCTCACTACAGGTCCGCGGTGCCCCCACGGATGTGGGACCACTGGTTCTTAACCGCAGACTACGGGTCTGCGATGCCCCCACAGATGTGGGACCACCGCTTCATCCCCGCAGGTGTCACCTGTGGAACCACCAGCCTGATACCCGTGAGATACCCAAGGATACCGCAGGTGGTCTCCAGAGGTTACATAGTTACATAGTAGATGAGGTTGAAAAAAGACTTCCGTCCATCAAGTTCAACCTATGCTAAATTTAGACAACAGATACTTTATCCTATATCTATACTTATTGATCCAGAGGAAGGCAAACAAAAAACCCCATTAAGGGGAAAAATTCATTCCTTCCTGACTCCAAGAATTGGCAATCAGATTAATCCCTGGATCAACATCCTTCCTATGTATACTTATTTGGTATATCCCTGTATACCTTTCCCATCTAAAAAGATGTCCAACCTTTTTTTGAACAAATCTATTGTATCTGCCATCACAGTCTCCATGGGTAATGAATTCCACATTTTAACTGCCCTTACTGTAAAGAAGCATTTCCTTTGTTGCTGGTGAAATTTCCTTTCCTCCAACCTTAAGGGATGGCCCCGAGTCCTTTGTACTGCCCGTGGGATGAATAGTTCTTTTGAAAGCTCCTTGTATTGTCCCTGAATATATTTGTATATAGTTATCACATCCCCTCTTAGATGCCTCTTTTCTAATGTAAATAAATCTAATTTAGCTAGCCTCTCCTCATAAATTAGAATGTCCATCCCCTTTATTAATTTGTTGGCTCTTCTGTGCACTCTCTCTAGTTACATAATGTCTTTTCTTAAGATTGGTGCCCAAAATTGTACTCTATATTCAAGGTGTGGTCTTACTAATGCTTTGTAAAGGGGCGTAATTATGTTTACTTCCCTTCCATCCATTGCCCGTTTGATGCAAGATAAGATCTTGTTTGCCTTTGCAGCTACTGCATGACATTGGGCACTATTGCTAAGCCTGCTGTCTACAAGCACTCCTAAATCCTTCTCCATCAAGGATTCCCCCAATATATCTCCATTTAATTTGTAAGTCGCCTTTTTATTCTTGCATCCCAAATGCATAACCTTACATTTATCTGTATTAAACCTCATCTGCCATTTACCTGCCCACGTTTCCAGTCTCCATGTCCTTCTGAAGAGAAATTACATCCTGCCCTGATTCTATCACCTAACACAATTTAGTATCATCAGCAAAGATGGAGACTTTGCTCTCGATCCCAACCTCAAGGTAATTAATAAACAAGTTAAAAATCAGGGGTCCCAGTACCGATCCATGAGGTCTCATGCAGAACCAAGGAACCAACCCTGAATGTAAAAAAAATAAACCTGGCCTATACATTCAATACATACATCCCACCCCCCACCGCCCCCAACACCTACAGTACAATAATGTGCAAAATAACTATTATCCAGATAGGGATAATAGATTATTTGCCCATTATTAAACACATTAACTAGCATATTAAAATAAATAAAGTACTACTGACCTCATCAATAAGAAGCCCCCGTCGCCAGCCCCCGTCTCCTTGTCTTTCGTTGCCCACAAAATACATAGCCAATACATTGCAATTACATTCAGATATCAATTAACCCCTTAAACACCGTATCGGATAATAACTGCAAAGGTAATTAAGGGGTTAAGCCACACTGGCCCGATACCCACCCTTCCCCCATTCATTTGTACAGTGGCTTCATCGTGCAACTATATATATATATATATATATATATATATATATATATATACAGAGAGAGAGAGATATATATATATATATATATATATATATATATATATACACACACACATATGATGAACCAATATACATGTATAAATGTAGAAGGGTTATCAAAAACATGCTGTACTACAAATACCACTTCTCCATACAGACACACTACAATAAAATCAATTTCCTTTAATAATCCAATCTGATCTTCCAATCAAAATCCTCAAATGCCAATCAAAAGCCACAAATGCCACTGAAAACATTGCATTTACATTGTATATATGATGCATACAATCTATGCACCATATACATTCTGCAAATGAATGTTAACAATAACATATTCCAAACAAAATACCAATACATCCAACCAAGTATACTATTTAAACCAATCCAGTAACCATAAATCAATTAGCATTCATTAATTAAATCCCTAAACAATTTACATTCCATCCTTAACAATTAAACAATTAACTAATTCAAGCGTTGAACAGAACAAGTTATCCTCTGACAAAATATAAGTACCAACAAGAATACCATATACAAAAGCAAGCCTCACCCTGACCTAAAGTACACCATACAATTGCAAAAATTACATCTATCTAATTTTAAAATACATGACACACACATTTATGCATAGCAGCATACCCAAAATAATTTAAAACACAGCAAATCAAGCTTTTAAAACAACATCATTTCTTACCCTGTATGTATATATCGATCTAGACATACATACATACATACATACATACAGTGGCAAGAAATGATATACCAAAATAAATAAGTACACATGTAAAAAAGCTTTAAAAAAAATAACAAGTTAAATTAAATACATTTCTTTAGTTCACTTACCCTTACTTGACCTACTCACCGACTCCCGTTGAACAGTTTACTCTCGAACCAATCCACCACGCACAGGAACCCATAAAATAAAAAAACATAAAATAATAAACATTAAAATAAAAATCCAAAACAATCCACGGGTCTTCTATTTGTAATCCATCTCCATCTGTATTCTTCTTTCTTCTATCTGCGGCTCTCTTCCGGGGTCTTCATGTCTTCTACGGCCACGCCCTGGCCTTCTTCTTCTGTAGGAGGTCCTTCCTCCTCGGCGTCTGCCTTCAAAATGAGACGACATAGGCTTTTAAAGGCCTATGACGTCACATTTTAGTCATGGTTCCCACGGCCCTAATTGGGCCGTGAAAACCATGTGTTTTGGCCGAGAAAAAAAAAAAGATGACGTCACTTAAAGGCAATGAATGCACAGCCAATCAGAATGGCTTTGCTTCAATTGCCTTTAAGATGACGTCATTAAAAGAAACATGGCCGGCCTCAAATGGTACGGGAGCGTGGGAAGTCTATCCCTAAACTGATTGGCTCTAGTATCATGTGACAGGCTTTCAATGACGTCACATCTGTTCTCCCCCAAGCCTCTGTCACATGGTATATATATGGTATATATAAAAAAATATATATTCTTTTTTATATTTTTTAATTTTTTTTATATTCTTTTGTAAATTTGGATTGGCTAGTGTCTTTAATATATGTCTTTATTTCTTTTTCTTTTATTATTTTTTCTTTCTATTACAGTGCACTACAATGTATGCAGCCGTCACGGAGGGACAAATGACTCTGCGCATGTGCTGTCTTTCAGCTTTGATCAGAGGGTATGCTCACACTCTCCTCTGACTACTCCTGTGCCGTTTAGGTATGCTGTTGCTGTATTTTAGAGCTGCACATGCGCAATAGACATGGCACATTCAAGATGGCATCTCCGCTTGTCTGCCTTTGTACTGCACATGCGCAGTGCGATTCCCCCTCCAAGATGGCGGATCGGCACTCACACTGAGCTGCTTCTGATTTTCGCGGGCTTCCAACACTTAGGTAATGATGCACAGGTGATTTTTGTATGTTTTTCTTGTATATATGCCCTGTTTGTTTGTTGTATGTTGCACCCCCCTTGAGAAAGGTTCCGTTCCGGAGCCGAAACGTCGGGATCGGTTGTCTGTTTACACTGCCTGAATACACATTTATTTCCTGGAAGTGAGTGCTGTCTCTTATTTGCCTGACTCAAGGATGGTAATATATTTTGTTTATTTTTATGGGACTAGCACCACCATTGTTTTTCATTATATAGAGAGCCAGCTGCTTGTTTTCATTATCTCTCTCTCTCTCTCTCTCTGTATATATATATTGTGACAAACGCCCCTCTTTTGTAGCGCTGACGTCTGTCTGGGTTCTTCCTGACACAGTCTTCTAGGGTTATTTATACAAAAAACAGGATCATGCAAAGTATTATGCTGCTTAACTCAGGCTTCTGCCTGCTTTATTTTCATCCAAGTAAGGTACTGCAGCTTTAACAAGTTTAGATTAGAGGTACTCAGATACTTTCATTCAGCAGTTCTCATTTCAGTGTTATAGTATTTCTCACACTGTTATTTCAAGTAAAAAGAAACCACATTATATAAACAAAATCCTATCCCTTTCAGGGATCTAACTACACATTAGAATCAGTCTCTCTAACAGCTGCTGGCCAACTAACCTGGTTCCCCAGCTTAAAACAATGCCCTCTCATTTAGATACAGCACAGTCTTTCAGCAACAGCAGTAAACATTTGTTTCTGTCTTATCTGTTCGTGGTGGGAACTCGGTCCCAAGTGTCCAGGCAAATCCTCTGGTACTATGATACTTGGAGGGGCCGTCCACCCCGAAACTGGATACCGGGGAGCAGCGATACCCCCAGCCTCCAGGATCTAAGGAGAGAGAGTGAAATGCAAAACCTCTCTGTTCTAAATACCTGTGCCTGTGATTAGAAGAGCCGTTGAGGGAGAACTAGAGCCATTGTAATCTGTGGTCTGGATTTTCCATCCAGCTGCCTGAGTTAATGGGAAGCTGTGGAACGGATCATTTTTAACTATTCCTGCACTTTCTGACCTAAAATGGGGCAGAAAGCTGCCTAACATCTTTGGACTATGTCACAATATATAGTTGCATGATGAAGCCACCGTACAAATGAATGGGTGAAGGATGGGTATCGGGCCAATGTGGCTTAACCCCTTAATTACCTTTGCGGTTATTATCCGATACGGTGTTTAAGGGGTTAATTGATATCTGAATATAATTGCAATGTATTGGCTATGTATTGGCTATGTATTTTGTGGGCAACGAAAGACAAGGATGTTGCTGGCGACGGGGGCTTCTTATTGATGAGGTCAGTAGTACTTTATTTATTTTAATATGCTAGTTAATGTGTTTAATAATGGGCAAATAATCTATTATCCCTATCTGGATAATAGTTATTTTGCACATTATTGTACGGTAGGTGTTGGGGGGGGGGGGATGTATGTATTGAATGTATAGGCCAGGTTTATTTTTTATACATTCAGGGTTGGTTCCTTGGTTCTGCGTGAGACCTCTGGAGACCACCTGCGGTATCCTCGGGTATCTCACGGGTATCAGGCTGGTGGTTCCACGGGTAACACCTGCGGGGATGAAGCGATAGACCCACATTTGTGGGGGCACCGCGGACCCGTAGTGTGCGGGGATGAACCGGTGATCCCACATCCGTGGGGGCACCGCGGATCCGTAGTGAGAACTCGTGAGTTCCCCAGACCCCCGTGAGAACCACCCAAGGCCCCACAGACACCTGTGGGTATGACCCGGGGCTCCCAGACATCCGCGGGCCTACCGTGGGGACCCAATTGTGGCCCACGGTGACCCGCAGCGACCACCTGGGGGCCATGGCGCTTGGCGGGACCCACCAACAGGCCTCCAGAACCTGTGTGAAACAAGTTGCTGGTACCCTGTAGGTCTGTCAGGTGACCCGCCAGCCCGCCGGGGACTCGCGTGGGGCTGGGGTATGAACCCTGTATGTAAAAGAATAAATCATGTATTTATGGGTGGGCACAGGGGGTGGGTAATGTATTGAATAAATATAATGATGTTTAATGTGAGGCTGTGTATTGTTTTTATTGTGGGTACTGGGGGTGGGGGGGGGGGGGGGTATTGGCCCCAAGTGTATGTGGGTAGGCCTCCCTTGTGGGTAGTGGGTGAGGGTGGTTAGGCCTCACGGGGTGGGGGGTTAGTGTGGGAGGGTATGTAGGCCTCCCGAGTGGTGGGTGAGGGTGGGTTTACCTCTTAATGACTGTAGCGGTTAATAACCGCTATGGTGATTAAGGGGTTAGGGGACATAACATTGGATGTTTTCATTCTTGTGTCTGTTTTGCAGCAGCGGAGGGGGCATGAACAGGATGAAGAGGAGGATGGCCTTCATCGTGGCAGCTGGACATGGGTGAGTGCTATATGTATTTAATGTATTGATTGGTGTTTATGTATTTAAAATGGGCACATTCACTATTATCCATTTGTGGATAATAGTAATTGTGGCCATTACTATACTGTATGTGTTAAGGGGGGTGGGGGTTATTTATAAGTATGTATGTGTTTTGACATTAATTTGGGTGGGGCACATAATTGGTACTGCAGGCCTGCGGGTAACACCCGAGGGCCCCGCCGGCCTATAGTATCATTGATGTGCACATATGTGTATGTTAGGGGTTGTTGGGGTAATATATATATATATATTTATATATTTATTTATTTATTTATTTAGATTTATTTATTTATTAAGTGTGGGGCTGTTGTGTGTGATTTTTTTATTGTGGGTAGCGGGTGTGTGTGAAGGGGGTATTAGGCCCAACGGTGGTTGTTTAGGGCTTGCGGGTGGGTAGCGGGAGGCCTTAACCCCTTCATGACCGTAGCGGTAGTAACTGCTACGGTCGTGAAGGGGTTAAGTGCACCCGCAACCCCCCCCCCCCCCGCAAGTCCTAAACAAACAACAAGGGACAAATACCCCCTTCACCCACCCCCGCTACCCACAATAAAGCTGGCACGGTGGGTTAAACTTTTCATTGCCTTAGCGTTTAGCCGCTAAGGTAATGAAGTGGGCTTTACATGCATTTTTCCTGCCTCGGATGCATGCCGGGGGCTCCGGTTCTGGTATCAGCTACGGAGACCCCCGGCATCAATAACAGACAGGAGAAAGGCCTGATTTTTTCTAAGTGTCGCCCTTGCCGATGCTTTTCCCCACCGGACGATTTGCCGAAAAATGGCTTTTCGAGACTGCCGATCAGCTCCGATAAGCACCGAAAACAGGATCGGGGCTACTAGAATACAGCCGATTTTAAAAAGTGGCGAAAGGTGCCAAAAAGTGGCTTATCGCCAGCTGCCTGCCGATAATTTTTTATCGGGGACAAAAAATGCAGATTGGGCAAATTATCGGTGTTTACTGAATACCAAAGGCATTTTGTGGCGATAAAAAACTTTTCGGCGCTTTGTGCATAGAGCCCATCTTCTTCTGATGGAGGGGGTGCGCTTGGTGATGGAAGGTTGAAGGTCCCATTCATCCCATCCATGCCATTCTCCTGCTCCGGCATCCGAGATACCGGGGCATGAACTCTGAGCAAATTATGTATCCCCGCTATGTCAGTCTCTATCTTCTCCATCCGTTGATCCATCTTCTC
The DNA here is from genome assembly GCF_040206685.1 of Ascaphus truei. Lineage (NCBI taxonomy): Eukaryota > Metazoa > Chordata > Amphibia > Anura > Ascaphidae > Ascaphus > Ascaphus truei. The sequence goes on from NC_134488.1 coordinate 10,863,983, forward strand.
CATCCGTTGATCCATCTTCTCCATCCGTTGATCCATATTTAGCATGGTCTCTAAAAGAAGATCTATCTTTACCAGCATAGAGTTCCCAGGGATATCAACACATAACCCATTCAGCATGCGGTCTAATGAGCTGGATCTTGTGCATGGGGTGCTGTGGACATCTGGGTGGATGGGTGCATAAGAGGATGAGATGGGGGTTCCCTGGAGATAAGCGGCAGCGTCGTCGAGAAGTGATGGAGAAGGTGTCCTCTGGGTTTCCGGGAGAGAAGCGGCAGTGGCTGCGAGGAGTGATGGAGAAGGTGTCCTGTGAGTTTCCGGGAGAGAAGCGACAGAGTCGTCGAGGAGTGATGGAGAAGGTGTCCTCTGGGTTTCCGGGTGAGAAGCGGCAGCGGCGGCGAGGAGTGATGGAGAAAGTGTCCTCTGGGTTTCCGGGAGAGAAGCGGCAGCGTCAGTGAGAGCTGATGCAGAAGGTGTGTGAGGATTCGGGGGTCACGGCAGTCACAGCATGACCCCCCCTTAACTTTCGATGTACCCGCTGCTGCTGGACGCCCCCCTTGCCGGTCCCGTCCGACTCCCGCGATTGGGGACTCCCCTTTCGTCCCCAGTGGGTGGCCGCTGTCCCGTGTGTGGATGGGACTCTGGTGGTGGTGTTGTCTCACGGGCGCGTGCTCCCCCTCGTTACGGAGTGTGCGCCGGACCAAGTTAATTTATTCACTGCTCCTGCAGTGAGGCCCCACCTCCAACATACACACAGCCGTCAATCATGTCACAAGACTGCTCACCTGCATTCTTCCTTAGGCAGCCTATCCAGGACAGCTCCATGCACTCCTCCAGGTCTGCCCCCTCTTCCTATATTCGCCAGCCTCACTATATAATGCCTGTCCTGCCTTTCCCACATTGCTCGACATCGTCTCTGCTACAGACGTCTATTCTGGCTCTCCCTTTGTCTTCATTTATTCAGGTTGCAACCCGGCTTGGCGGACGTTCCTATCTGGCTCTAGACCCCGGCTCCCACTTGACCTTGCAGCTTCTCTCAACCCTCGACCACAGCTTGGACCTCGACCTCCCGGATCTCTCTCTCCCCAACCTTGGCTAACGGCAACGACTTCGTCTCTTCTGTACCGGTAGCGGCAAGTATTGCTACACCTATTCACACCAGGCCTGGCAATGCCAAAACACCACACTCCGGACACGCTACTTCTGCTGTGGGTGCGTGCACATATACGTCCCCACCTCACTATAAGGGACGAGTCTGGTCTGCGGGCAGCACCGGCGTAACATTATGTCGAGCCACAAGACGCAGACCAGACTGACATGGCCTCCATGATGATGGCCATGTATCAACAAGTCCAGGCCCTAACTGATCAAATGGCCCACCTCACTCAACAGGTACAGGACCTTTCATTTCAGGCACCACCTGTGGCCGCACCACTACTGTCGCCAGAACCAGTATCCGCCGCGACCTCAGGCCCAAAGATCCCGGCACCTAAACCGTATGCGGGGGATCCGCACGCCTGTCGCGGTTTTCTCAATTAATGCGAGACCCAGTTTGAGATGGCTCCGCAGCAGTACTCCACTGGCTGTAAGAAAGTGGCATATGTGTACAGTTTACTTACAGGGAAAGCGCTGGCATGGGCCTCCCCGAAATCACCAGCGATTACACGGCCTTTAGACGAGATTTTCGGCAGGTCTTCGATACCCCCGCACGCCAAGAAACTGCCTCTGACTCTTTGCTTATGCTTTCCCAGGGATGTCGTTCCGTGGCCCAGTACGCCTTGGCGTTCAGGACCATAGCAGCTGAGACACGATGGGACCAGGAGGCTTTAGCCTCAGTCTTCTGGCGATTCTTAACGGATTCTGTGAAGGACGAGCTCGCCTCACAACCCAGGCCAGGGCTTCTGGAGGAACTCATCTCTCAAGCCAATCGAGTGGATCAGCGCCTTCAGGTACGCCGCACTCAGAGCCAGCATCCCTGATTTATGCCCTTCCGTGCTCCTTTTCCCAGATTCTCTCAAACCACAGGACCTGCCATCTCCCCGCAACCTGCTCTGGAGGCTCCGGAGCCGATATAACTTGGAGTCGAGCGTCCCCGGACACCGATACAACAAGCTCGCCAAGCCGGTGGATTATGTTACTGCGGATCCTCCGAGCATCTGGTCCGTGAATGTCCACTACGCCCGGGAAATGACCAAACCCAGTGAGTACGAAGGGGCTCTCCCTGGGTGCTAAATCTCCTTGCCCCCTTTCCAGGAAGGAACTTCCCAAAATGTTGACCATTTCCGTCTCTCTCTCGGGTCCTACCTTCCGCACCTCCACTGCAGCATTTATCGATTCCGGCGCGGGAGGAAATATCGTGTACCGTTGTACCAGCAGCCACCGTGAGCTATCATATCCACGGTAAGACCAAAGAAAGTCAAGAGGACACAAACGGTAACTACTGCGTAAGTACTGTACTTTACTGTAAAGTATTTTGAATACTGTACTGTATTTTTCTGTACCGTGCAGTACTGCAATACTGTACCACTTTTATTGGTTAGATGGCTTATAGCTTTTAACAGAACCATTTTCCTAGCAATTATTAGATAAACTATACTGTACAATTTTTTTTTGTGTTGCACCTCCTTCCTCTATTATCATAATTGCATTCCTACATTCTTATAATCAATTCTATTTGAAAGTGAGTTGCACCTCTTTCCTTAATTATCACTCACTTCATTATTACTCATTATGACTCACGCACTCACAACCCCCGCATTACAGTATACAGTTTACTCACATTCTGACACACACACTTTAAGTACCGTTAATATTATATCTGTTACAGTATATATTTATATGTTATATATATATCTGTTATACTGTATATATATATATACATATATATATATATATATATATATATATATATATATATATATATATATATATATATGTAGCGGACATGTAAAATGGCTACAGTCATCTCTCCTGCTGACAGTAAGGCCTGGTAAGTTGTGGGCATGCCAGCAGTAATTATGGAGGTTTGCCCTCACACCCTGGTGGGGTGCCCTGTGTATGGATGGGACTGGTCACATGCTCTGGTTCCATGGTTAGTGATGTCAGAGGTGTGTCAGCCTCAGAAGTTACATAAGGCACAGCACTGTTTTCTAAAGTTAGTTGAGGAAGGAGTTCCAAGTCTAGCAGGAGTGCTAGAGGAGTAGTCTGAGAGGAGTTCAAGTTCTAGTGTTAGTTATGTTATAGTAACTCCAGAGGAGACTGTGTCCAGGGACCTGGCACAGGGCAGTGATCCCTGTGGGGATAGGGAATCCCTATTAAGGAGAGAATCACCTTTGAAGGGAAGCAGAGTGAATAATCATGAGAGGCTAGATCTCAACTGCGAGGGGCAGCTAGCCCACATCACTCAATAAAGATGTGTTCATTCAGAAACCCTCTCGTGTACATGTGTGGAATGAGTGTACAGAGAGGAGCACCACGGAGGAGTTCCTCAACAGGATCATCCCCTTGCGGACGCAGGGACCCTGATGAGGTGGAGGCGCTGCACTGGAACTAGGTGAGACTCAGCACACTACCTCAGCTGCCTGTCTGGACGGGTCCTCCCCACACACCATCATGCGGGAGACTCAGGAGTCCTGTTGCCAACAGGTGCACCACCTGACACTACCACACTGTAATGGGGGCCGGTTAGACCACAGGGGCCAATGTGAGATTGGGTGGGTCAGGCTGGGCCAGAAAAACCGTTACATTTGGAGGCGAGCTGCTGAGATCAGATCTGTCATCAGGACAGGCTCTAGCTAGACACACTGGGAAACAGGGATAGAGTCTGCTGCCACTCTGTGCTGCGTAGGGACGGACCTAGGGGTGGTCAGGGGCTGACGGGATATTGTCAGTTCGCAGGGACAACCTAGGGGCCTGAAAGGAGTGAGGGGTTTGGAGCCGGGCTATAACTGACCGAGTCACCTTGAGGCAGTGCTAGTTGGTAGGATGCCAGAAGGGATAGCCTGTTAACTTGGTCAGGAATCCTGGAGAGGGTCTGCGCTAGGCTGACCAAGAGAGGTAGACGCCCCAAGTACTGCATGGCAGAGCCAGAGTACCTAGCCCATTCCAGACACTCACCGTAGGGAGCACAGACTGGGAGGAAGGAGTCACAGCAGACACTGAGAGAGTGAGCCTAGCCTGAGGTAGTGCAATACTGGGTCACACCTAGATAAGGTACACATGTGGTGGTGCATCTGAAGCTAATCTTTATTGTGCCGGTGTGGTGGCTGCCCCGCAGAGCGGAGCCCCATGTACGATAATTGGTACGAGAGTGAGACAACCCAAAGAATGGAGGATCCGCGTGGTGCGGAGAATCCAAAATGGCGATCAGAGGCTGATGGGGAGGGCACCCGTGGCGTGCACCCCACTGAAGAGCAAACAGTCGCCGAGTTATCGTTAACCAGTCTGCTCTGGAGCGGAGCGAAGGCCATGGCTGCCCCGTTTTTATCCTGTCTGGGACACCGAGGGGCCACCCTTGAAGAGTGTGAGGAAATTGTAATAATTGGGGGAGAACCCCGCGAGGAGAGCAAACAAACGGACTTTTTGGGCTTAAAAGTCAACCAAAATGGCGGTTCCCGCTTGCTAGGGACACCGCATGGGACAGTCACAGAAAATGTGGCTGGTGCAGGACTTGCAAAAAGCTGGCCGGGAATGACGCGATCAGCAGAGCCCCGCCCTGATGGGGGGCACAGCGCGAAAGCTATGGCTGCGCCTGCATGGACAGTGACTCACTCAGCCCCTGTGCTGAGTCAACCGCTTAGGCTATGGGACCCTCCCCTGATTTCTACCAGGGGGAGTGAATTTCAACTATGGCCTGTGGGAATGCACCCACTGGGCCCAGGGACTGATATCCAGACGGCGCCACTACAAAAGGTAGTTCCGGCCGTGGAAGAGCCGTGCAAGAAGGAGGGTTATATTGCACAAAGGGCGGCTGCAAGGAAGAGGCGGGAACTGGCCGCGGGAAAAGACCCCCACCCTTGTGGTGAAATTGGCGCGAAAACGCTAACCGCGCCCACCAGGACTGAGAAGGGTGCGGCCTTAATTAAGGGGCATGATATTCCCCTGTGGGACCCGCCCATAATTGCAACCCCTGGGGGCGGGTTCCAGCTCTGTCAGAAAAGGGAGGAGCCGAAGCAGGGAGTGGCGGATCCAGCAACTTCCACCAGTCAGTTGCGAGGAAACACTGAGAAGAAGAGACCTGAACAGGAAGTGGCTCCTGTACAAAGAATGGCCTGCTCCTCCACTGTGGGCACGATGGTCTCCACCCAGCCCTACTCAGTACCCGGCGGGTTGCTAGTAGTGAGGGTGGCCAACACCGAGACGGTGGTCGGGCTCTGCCTACAATGTGGGCTGCCCGGAGGCACGGTCAACACGGCGGCACGTTGCCCTCATTGCGGGACTTTATACCTGTGGCCTATGCCCACATTTATTCCAATCCAGCCTGCTGACCCCCCGGTGGACATGGCAAGGCGCTCCGCCGAGTCCCCGGGCGCGCTATGGATCAACCGCGCGAGTCCAGGAGACAAGGGACTGGAGCCGGTCAAGTCGGCTGGGTCAGTGGCGATCGAGGCGGTTGAATCACCCCCCGCAATCGGGGAAAAGAGACTTTCACTCCGCTCGGAGACCCCTAAGTCAGGGAAAGGGGATTATTCGGACGAGGACCTCCGTGAGCTGGCGGTGTTAAAAGCGGAGCCAAAAAGGCAGACCGGAAGGACGACACCCCGTGGGGTGAGTGGTGGCCTTGAGAACAGGGCGTCCCCCGCAGATCGGCGAGCCGACAGATGGAGTCCCGCCATCCCAGGACCTGATCTAGGAGACGGGGGAGAGACGCCTATACCCCTGCGGATGGGTAAGCCAAGCAGCCCTATCACTTACTTGGTTGCAGCAGGCGGCGAAGCGCTGGAAGGGCCGCGCCAGGCCCCGAGCGCACGTGGAGTGACGGCATCACTTCCGGTGGCGACGGCGGAGCAACCGGATGTCGTCGTAGAAGAAGAGATCCCGCATGGGGGTCCCACGCAAGATGGCGACGCTTCCGGTTCCGGGGAAGACATCGCTTCCGGTGGTGACGGCGGAACCCATGGAGAAGATGCAGCGACGCTTCAGCGATTGGGGGAAGGTCCCCAATCACCTCAACGGCTCAGAAGCTGGACGGGCGATCTGAGGACTGAGGAGGGTGAGATATCCTCATTGGACCAGTCTACGGACAGCCAGGAACGGGTCGTAACCCCGTGGGGTCCAATCCCTTGCCCCTCCGCCCAATACCCCGCCCTAGCTAAAACCCCTGCCCCAATCACACGGTCCCCGGGTTCCCCGCCTAGTTTGGAATCTGTGGACTTATCACCAGGGGGGGAAGAAAGACGGACTGGGGAAAGACAGCGCAGTGGCGCTACGGAGGGCGATTCTTGGGGAGGGGGAGAGTTGAGAGTGGCCACGACAGCACCCGTACAAGCGGTACAGGCCACGGGGTCATCCAGATGGTTCCTGCCACGATCCGCACGGTCATCGGGGATATTTTCCATAGACGATGATAGGGAGTCAGGGAGGTCCGATAGATTTAAGGAGAGCCGTTGGTGGGCCCCATTATTTGAAGGGTACTCCGCCTGGATGGACCGCACTCGGTTCCTCATCCGGCGAGAGGATGTAGTGGACTACTGGTGGGCTGTGGGAGAGTTTACCCCAGAACAGAGGGACAGAGAGCTGCAGGAGCGATGGCTGCAGATTGAGAATAGGGAAATAGAGCCTGTGGGTCCTAGCATACTATCAGACCCCGTGGATCCTGATGAGCCCCTATAATGGGTGTTGCCTGGGAGGGCAGGTAAGGCTGACCTGACTAGAATTAGTAGGGCCGAGAGAACCATAATGGCTCGGTATAAATCTTCCCACGGGTTGGAGTACCCGTATGTCCCTGAGCCTCTCATGGATGAGATAGAGGACAACTGGGATAGGTGGCTTAGGGAGGCCATAGAAATGCACCTAGTGGGGAGAGGGAGTTCCGTAATAGGAAAGAAGGCTGAGGAGCGCATAGAGCACTTAGTGCGGGTATGGGGCATTGGCCGAAATATCTATAAGCATAGGGTGACATATAGGCCTGAGAGGGGACTGCCTAGGCATTATCACGTCACGGTCATAGATATGGGCGGGAGAGAGGTCAAGAAGCCTGACCCGAATCACTATTTTTAGGAGGTACTGATACATTACGCGGGTTTGTGGCTGCTGGTCGGGGCGGGCTTGGCGGAATGTACTGTAGTCATTTTGTTATGGTATTATGAAAAAAATTTTGTATGTGAACGTTAACATGATTATGTCATATGTTACAGTGCTTCCTGGAAGAAGGCGTACAAATTTAGGTCCCAGCGAGGTCGATGGGATTCACCAGGGGGAGAATGTAGCGGACATGTAAAATGGCTACAGTCATCTCTCCTGCTGACAGTAAGGCCTGGTAAGTTGTGGGCATGCCAGCAGTAATTATGGAGGTTTGCCCTCACACCCTGGTGGGGTGCCCTGTATATGGATGGGACTGGTCACATGCTCTGATTCCATGGTTAGTGATGTCAGAGGTGTGTCAGCCTCAGAAGTTACATAAGGCACAGCACTGTTTTCTAAAGTTAGTTGAGGAAGGAGTTCCAAGTCTAGCAGGAGTGCTAGAGGAGTAGTCTGAGAGGAGTTCAAGTTCTAGTGTTAGTTATGTTATAGTAACTCCAGAGGAGACTGTGTCCAGGGACCTGGCACAGGGCAGTGATCCCTGCGGGGATAGGGCATCCCTATTAAGGAGAGAATCACCTTTGAAGGGAAGCAGAGTGAATAATCATGAGAGGCTAGATCTCAACTGCGAGGGGCAGCTAGCCCACATCACTCAATAAAGATGTGTTCATTCAGAAACCCTCTCGTGTACATGTGTGGAATGAATGTACAGAGAGGAGCACCACGGAGGAGTTCCTCAACAGGATCATCCCCTTGCGGACGCAGGGACCCTGATGAGGTGGAGGCGCTGCACTGGAACTAGGTGAGACTCAGCACACTACCTCAGCTGCCTGTCTGGACGGGTCCTCCCCACACACCATCATGCGGGAGACTCAGGAGTCCTGTTGCCAACAGGTGCACCACCCGACACTACCACACTGTAATGGGGGCCGGTTAGACCACAGGGGCCAATGTGAGATTGGGTGGGTCAGGCCGGGCCAGAAAAACCGTTACATATATATATATATATACATATATATATATATTGTTATCACTGTATATTTATATAACTATTATATTACAGTATTATATATATTTAGCTATACTGTAGGCCTGAGCATAAATTATGTACTGTACTTGTGGGCTACTATAATGTATTGTTGTTTCCTGTAGGGAGACAACTCTTCTGGTTGACAAAATAAGTGAAGAGAATGATGAGAAGAGTGCCTTAAGGGTCAAAGACACCCTGTATAAAAATCACAATCTTACCGTATCAGAGACCAGCATCAAGAATATGAGACGCAGAATTGGATGGAAATATGGACGTGTGAGGTTAGTACTGGACAGTATAGGAGGTAAAAGTGTGGTTTAATAAACTGTACTGTACCTATAAAATTATTCCTTGTCATTACAGAGTGTACCCTATGATAAGGGACGTCAACAAGATCAAGAGAGTGGTCCAGGCACAGACATGGCTTGACAGTGGCGAAACTTTTCAGGATTGCATCTTTACTGATGAGTCTACTGTATCGCTGGAGAGATTTGCAACCTTTGCATTCCACAAAAAAGGACTCATATCTGTGAAACCATGTCCAAAACACCCAGTGAAGATGCATGTGTGGGGTGCCATCTCTAGGCGTGGACCAGGATGCATAGTCATCTTTGATGGTACAGTATAATAATGCACTGTACTACTGTAGTGTGCATTATTTTGAGCACTTCTCTTTTCTTGTTACAGGAATCATGAATAAAGCTTTTTTCCAAGAGCAAATAGTGCCTGAGATTGTGGAATACATCACACGTGAATTCTCAGATGGTCACCGTTTCTACCAGGACAACGATCCGAAGCAAACCGCGTCAACTGCGCATATTCTTGCCTGCGGTATCAACTTGGTGAAGACGCCAGCGGAGTGAGTATGGTAACAGTGTCTCATTTTTTCCTACTGTTTACTGTGTATCTCTTTAACGAATTCTCCTTTTTTCCCCCCTCCAATGACAGATCGCCAGACTTCAATCCTATCGAAATGGTCTGGCATCAGCTGAAGGATCATATCCAAAAAGTGGTGAAACCGTCAACAAAGGATGAGTTGGCGAATGGCATAATGAGTTTTTGGAACAATGTACTCACCGTGGAACGATGTAATAAATATATCGACCATATTACGACTGTGCTGCCCATTGTGATAGAGCGTAATGGGCAAGCATCAGGAAGGTAGCATGGTACAGTACTGTACTGTAGTATGGTAAGTACAGGCACACCAAGTACAGTATGATACAGGTAATTATGGCACAGATTGTTTTACAGTATACAGCATGCACTTAACTGCACTATTTTTTTATTTTCAGAGAGAGCTGCAATACCAATCTTGTTACAAAGTATTTTACAGTACAGTAGTTATACAGTAGTTCCAGTATGCAGTAGTTTGACCGTAGTAACTGCATAGTCCAATATGGAGTAGTTATACTGTACACAATGCCATTATATGCACTTAACTGCATTAATTTTTCTTTCCTTTTCAGAGAGAGCTGGCTGCACTAAAAAAGGGCGGGAGGGGGGGGGTATCATTTGTGAACTGTGTAAATAGTGCATCTACTGTCATGATTTACACAAACCCCCCCTCTCTCAATTAACTACAGAATGCAATGTGGCCATGCGAACAAAAGAAAGACTAAAAATTTGTATTACTGTTTTTATTATTATAAATGTGCATTATTCGTGATTATTTGTATTTTTCATTCTTCCATGATTATGCACCGGCCCTCAATTTTCAACTGACTGAAGAACTACAATACACTACTGTACGTGTACAAAGAAGATAAACACTGAATTTTGTATTATTCATGATTATTTGTATTTTTTATTCCTGATAAAATAAAATAAATATTTAATTACATTCACGATAATCATAATAATTGAAACAGCCACCCCCGCCCCCCTAAGAATATTTTTTAAATCTCTTTTTTTTCCCTTTGAACTTTAAATTCACTTTGAATGTGTGTGTGTGTGGGGGGGGTGGGGGGGATTCTTCAAGAAGGCTTTGGGTTTGTGTGAAGTGCTTAGGGGTGGGCTACACTACTTCCTGTAGTTGCCAAGAAGGGCTTGTCAGATTAACATATAAAATTCGGGAAGATGTGGATACAGGTTATCATAATGTTTTGAACCCCACACCCCCAAATCAATAAAAATCACATAAAGCATGTGAATGACTAGTGTCGCATTAAAAAGCTACAGTACCGATTGAATATCAGAATACCAAGAATTTTTATGCAGGCACATGTCTGGAAACGAAACAAAAAAAACAATAACAAAAAAAACAAAAAACTTCCAAATGAATGTGGTTATACACGCATGCGCATTAATAATCAACTAGGTCCCTTCCCAAAGAAGATTACACGCAGGCGCAGAGATGTGACACCAGACTCGGCTCGGGACGATTAAATGCACAAAGCCAACCTTTTGAAAATGAATGGTTTGTGAGAGGTGTCGATAAGTAGTTGAACTCCTTGAGCCTTGTGTGTGGGGGGGGGGGGGTAAAGCTGCATGAAGGAGTAGATATACTGTAGTTCAAAGAAATATTTTCAACAGGTCATCATAATGTTTTGATCCCCACACCCCCAAATCAATAAAAATCACATAAAGCATGTGAATGACTAGTGTCGCATTGAAAAGCTACAGTACCGATTGAATATCAGAATACCAAGAATTTTTATGCAGGCACGTGTCTGGAAATGAAACAAAAAAAACATTAAAAAAAAAACTTGAACTTCCAAATGAATGTGAAGTTATACACGCATGCGCTGAAGTATGACACCAGGCTCTGTACGTTATACACGCAGGAATGTGATGACAGGTTCGGGATGATTGAAGCCAGAAAGCCATCTGGCTTTCAGAAAGCCATCTGGCTGGGAGAGGTGTACTGTAGATAAGAAGTTGAAATAGTACTTTAGCCTTGTGTGTGTGTGGGGGCGAGAGGGAGGGAGAGCGCTGTACTGTATGCGCTGAAATGTGATACTGTAACATGCCTATGCGTTTCAACAATGTTCAAATGAGACATACAGTACTGTACAGTACACACATAATATAAAAACAGTATGAAAAGAAGTAAAAGTACTGATTACAAAATAATACAGTACATATAGAAATGTGTTAATTTTACATTCGAAGAAGACGCAACGTTATATTTTTGTAATACTGTATACTGTAAATCTTCCATTTTACAAACACTGCGCGCGCACACACAGACTTGCACAAAATGTACGGCTGAACTGTAACTTGAATGGCTATTAGACTTTTAAGACAACAGCTCGGGAACGCCCACCTGTGTTTTTAGACGGTATTGCAGTATAGCAGACAGCGCTAAAAATCCAAGCGCTAACATACCGGAAACCGCTCCGGAAAAAAAGAAAATATACCGCATCTGCCCGTGGTTATCAGAGCGCCGCGGATCCAGCCGCATTAGGATAAAGGCGGCCGCAGCTGTAGATAGGTTAGGAATTTGAGTAAATATGTGAGGTGTAGATGGTATGATTCCTGTATTCAATGTATCAAAAGTTTGCATGATTTTATAGTCTCATGTTTTTCTCGCTCTCTGAGTTCTGAAATTACCCTTGATATTATGGTTGGGGCTCCAAAAGTGTTCCACCACCATGATCTCTTGGTCCCACCAATATTGACATAACCGGCAATAATGCACTACTTTCTCAATATTTGGATGGAGTATATCTGTTTTTTATGATTCATGGTGTTGCAGTGCAGTTTCATTCTTTTTCTTTGAGTTTGCCGTGTGTGACAAACGACCCTCTTTTGTAGCGCTGACATCTGTCTGGGTTCTTCCCGACACAGTCTTCTAGGGTTATTTATACAACAAACAGGAACATGCAAAGTATTACGTTGCTTAACTCAGGCTTCTGCCTGCTTTATTTTCATCCAAGTAAGGTACTGCAGCTTTAACATGTGTAGGCAGGAGGCACTCAGACATTTAACCTTCAGCGGTTTACTCATATCAGTGTTATAGCATTTCACACAGTGTCACTTTTCAGAACCAAACCAAATCAAATAAACCAAATCCTATCCCATTCAGGGATCTAACTACATATCAGAATCAGCCTCAACTGCTGCTGGGCCAACTAACCTGGTTCCCCAGTTTAAAAGAAGGCCCTTTCATTTAGGGTCACTAGATAAAGCATAGTCTTTTAGATACAGCAATAAAGATTTGTTTGTCTTATCTGTTCGTGGTGGGAACTCGGTCCCAAATGTCCAGGCAAATCCTCTGGTACTGTGATACTTGAAGGGGCCGTCCACCCCGAACTGGATTCCGGGGAGCAGCGACACCCCCAGCCCCCAGGCTCTAATGAGAGAGACTGAGAAGCAAACCTCTCTGCTCTAAATACCTGTGCAAGTGATTAGAAGAGCAGGTGAGGGAGAACTAGACACATTGTAAACTGTGGTCTGGATTTTCCATCCAGCCACCTGAGTTAATGTGAAGCTGTGGAATGGATCATTTTTAACTATTTCTGCACTTTCTGACCTAAAACGGGGCAGAAAGCTGACTAACCTCTTTGGACTATGTCACATATCCCCCTCCCCAGCTCACACCTACTGGGGTGAGCGGCCATGGACCTCACTGGGGTGAGCGTCCAGCCTGAAATACTTAAGCTAACTCCCCAGTACAATATTAAACATTCACATCACGAATATTAACTTTTATTTTTTTTTTCCACAGCAATTATGGACAATAGTTTTCATCATAAGAGACTATACTTGGCAAACATATTTTGTTGCTCTATATTAGGAAACTATTCTGAAAAATAAGTGTCTAGCACACATTCTTATAACCCAGGATATGCTAAATCTACTCACAAAACCAGACAGTTTCTTTTACCTCCCTGGGTTTTTTCTTTTCTACTCTAGAATATGAACCTCATTCTATATTTACCAACCGAAAAGGGCATTTTTTCTATATTGTAAGCTACCAATATTTTTTTTTTCTTATACTACAGCCTTGTAATCTTAAGGGCCATCAACCCTGTATGTTAATTTGTAGTTTTACCTACATTTTCAACACAGAGAACCAATATAACATTGCAATAGTTACAAAAAATTTATTCTAGAGGCCTAATATAGCATAACTACACTAGCTTTTTTGCAAAGTTAAGTGTCCGTGACATAGTCCACAGGTGTAATAAAAAAAATATCGGTCAGTTCCCCAAACATTTTTTTTTTCTTTGACTTCCAGTCAATTACATCCTCTTTATTTCAACACCCGCTGCAGCCTGCAAATGACTGGACTGTTTCTTCAGCCACTGACGAGACCCTCGGACCGGATTCTCCTTGGCTCCCCACTGTGGTCCAGAGTGGCGAGATCTGGAACTATTCAGGTGCAGCGTTGACCTTAGTCTCTTTTTCTTTTCAATCTTTGATTTCCCTTTTGAGGCCATTACCAGGCCTTTGGGTTTTGGAAACCTAGTTGCCTCTGTACAAACGTAGTCCATATTAACAACATCATCAGGATCTGTGAACAAGTTTGTGTTTTCAGGAACTGCCACCCACTTGGCTAAAACATCTTCTGTGGTGGCCTGGGTGTGTTCACTAGTTTGATAATCTTCTGGACAACATACATGAAATTGAGGATCTGGATTTTTGGATCCCAGATCAGGGAGTATATTCTCAGTATTCTCAGGAGGGTGCCTATCTGTTTCTGGAATAGCACAATCAAAGTCAATTCTTTCTCCTTCCTCTTTGTTAACAGTGAGGGCATTGAGTTTACTTTCCCTGGTCTCCTTTTGTGACCGTGTCTCTTTTAGCCTTGGAATCTCTTTCTCCAACTTCATCTATATAGCAAATCATAATATTGCAACAGCATTGAAGATACACGTATAGGAACGTACAGCTTGCTTGGTTAGGAGGTAGGATTGATAGCCCGACTGAACCACTTTAGCAGCTTCTCTCATGTCCTGGTAGCGTCTTTGCTGCTGTCCTTCTGTATTTCTTTTTCCACTCAGTGCTGCTGCTAATTTAACTTCTTTGGAGTTGAGTCGCGATTCCATGTCTGTCATCTGTTTCAGAGCAAGATTTAACTCTGTTTCCTTTTCTCTATTCTTGACCTGCAGCTGCAGGTTCTCCTCTCGGGTCTTGTCCAGCTCCAGCTGCAGCCGGGCCCCCTCATTTGCCGTGTGGTCCAGCTGCTTGTGGATATCGGCCATCTCGCTTTCATAGCGCAATGTCAGGCAGACCACCTGACGGACGGACACCTCCTCCCTTTCGGCGCACTGTATCTCACGCTCAGCCATCTGCTTCTGTAGCTCTTCTTGCATTTCTAACTTTTCCTTGATCAATTGCTTCTCCACTTTTCCTGCTTGGTGAAGCTTCTTATCAACTTCAATGATCTGGTCAGTCAAGTCTGAATTTTTCTGTGTCAGAATTACCTTCTCTCTCTTTACAGTCTCTAAATTACTCAGGGCATTCTCACAGGTTTCTTTCAATATTCCCAGCTCTGTGTTCAGACCATGGCCCTCCAGGAGTTTTGCACCTCTGTGCTGAGCGTGTGAACCTCTTGTAGAGCTTTCCCGTATTTCTGTTTTAGGATAGCAATCACGGTGTTGGCCTTTTCCAGACTAGTCGTCACCTCTTTCAGTTCACTCTTCAAAGCCTCGTGCTCTTGTAAAGCTGGGAGTATACACCTCTGTAACTCGGCGTTCGCTTCTCGCTCCTTATTGTTAGCTTCTTGCTCCTTCTTCCAACATTCTCGCTCCTTCATCAATCCCTGCCGCAGGACTTCATAATCATGGCGGGCAGCTTGGAGTGCAGAAACCAAAGCCTCTTTATCCTGGATCAAGGATTCAGCTTCCCTTTGCTCCTCCTTTTCCTTTGCCTCTGTTCCCGTGACAATTCTGCCGGTCACTCCGGTCTGCAGCACATCTCGGCGCCTTTCTGACGCATGTCCTGACAGCGCAGGTTCAAGTGGCTCGGTCACTTCCACTGTAACTTGAGGAACAGTTTTCTTTTTCTTCTTCTTTCTCTTTGCTTTATTAGCTCCAGAGATATCAGTGGTACTGGGCACACACTCACTGGTAGCTTCCACATTTTGCTTGCACTCACAGGGCGTTGCTTGCTTTTGCAGCTGTTTGTCTTTGAAAAATTTGGGGCACACATCTTCCATGTGACCTTCTTCACGACAGGCCCAGCATACTAAATTCATCTGTGGGTACGGCTCTCCTCCAGGGGCCACATACGAGTCGTCATCATCATCATCGTATGGCCTGAGGGGACACTGTTTTTCATGATTATGTACATTACAAAACAAACATTTCACGTCGGCCATTTTAGAAACCCGGCAGGGACAATTTGCTAGCTGCAATTTCACTCACTTCAGCAACTTACATACAGCACTTGCTAGCTGCAAATTCACTCACTTCAGCAAAAGGTATTAGCTTTACCAACAGCACTTGCTAGATGCAATTTTTTTTTCTTCAGCAAAACATTTTGGTTTTCTGTTTGGGTTCAGGGTGCTATTGCATCCACACTTCGCACATTCTCTGTGTATGCTAGAAGCACAACTGATATACACAGTGGGACAGACTTCACTCACAGCATCTGTACTTTAGTTCAGCTGGGCGGCCATTTAAACCCCCGCATTTATTTGCAAACCCATAGACTTTTTAGTGTCGACCCGCATTCTCCACCATATGTGACAAACGCCCCTCTTTTGTAGCGCTCTGTCTGGGTTCTTCCCGACACAGTCTTCTAGGGTTATTTATACAACAAACAGGAACATGCAAGGTATTACGTCGCTTAACTCAGGCTTCTGCCTGCTTTATTTTCTTCCAAGTAAAGTACTGCAGCTTTAACATGTGTAGGCAGGAGGCACTCAGACATTTAACCTTCAGCGGTTTACTCATATCAGTGTTATAGCATTTCACACAGTGTCACTTTTCAGAACCAAACCAAATCAAATAAACCAAATCCTATCCCATTCAGGGATCTAACTACACATCAAAATCAGTCTCTCTAACTGCTGCTGGGCCAACTAACCTGGTTCCCCAGTTTAAAAGAAGGCCCTCTCATTTAGGGTCACTAGATAAAGCATAGTCTTTTAGATACAGCAATAAAGATTTGTTTGTCTTATCTGTTCGTGGTGGGAACTCGGTCCCAAGTGTCCAGGCAAATCCTCTGGTACTGTGATACTTGAAGGGGCCATCCACCCCGAACTGGATTCCGGGGAGCAGCGACACCCCCAGCCCCCAGGCTCTAAGGAGAGAGACTGAAAAGCAAACCTCTCTTCTCTAAATACCTGTGCAAGTGATTAGAAGAGCAGGTGAGGGAGAACTAGACACATTGTAAACTGTGGTTTGGATTTTCCATCCAGCAGCCTGAGTTAATGTGAAGCTGTGGAATGGATCATTTTTAACTATTTCTGCACTTTCTGACCTAAAACGGGGCAGAAAGCTGCCTAACCTCTTTGGACTATGTCACACGTGTTTCACCTATATACCATGCACCATTGATTGTGTGCATGTTATCAGGAATACAACATGGGCTGAGGCACAAGTAAAGGATCCCAGAATTGCATACTCCTGATGTGTGTTTGATGTAGAGTAGGTATCCTGACTGTGGTTAGAGTGTGTGCACCGGTCTCACATCTTTTTCATTGACAGAGGAATGTGCCTTGATTCGTGGGCAGTGATAAGGAGCTCTTTACAATAAGTTGTCTTAAGTTTGATGGTCAATTCTAGGATGAGATGAGGTGGTTCTGAAAAGATGTATTTTAATATGTTATCCTTATGGAGGGTTGATTTTTAGATCTTTA
Organism: Ascaphus truei; assembly: GCF_040206685.1. Taxonomy (NCBI): domain Eukaryota; kingdom Metazoa; phylum Chordata; class Amphibia; order Anura; family Ascaphidae; genus Ascaphus; species Ascaphus truei. The sequence goes on from NC_134488.1 coordinate 10,881,004, forward strand.
ACTATTTTGCACAGGACTTCCAGTTGTTGATTGTGGGTAACAATTCATGGTGACCGTTTTTCTTCCTGTTCATTTATCTTATTACAAGAAATGGCCCGAGTCCCGTGGCCCTTATAAAACGGGCATTTTCACATAATGTTGGTGGAAGTTGCAGACTTTCGCATGACTTCCAGGAAAATTGGTGAGATTAACCTCACTTCCACTTAAACTGGAGAAATAATTCTCACTTCCACGACAACTTGTCAATGAAGCAGCACTAAAAACATTCGGGAAACTTTCACAATAATGCAAATTAGCACATCTAAGGCGCCTGACTAATGCTTAATAGAAGCAGTGAGTGTTGTACAGTCTTTGAATGTGTCATATTGTTAAGGACTCTCCATCTACAGCACGTTCAGTATATGTCACTGCTGGGGAATGACCCTTTAACCACTTCAGTGCTGGAGGGGCCAGGAAAACAAAGTGTTGCATAGAAGGGCACTGAGGACACAGAAATGGGCACCCTGTTCTAAAGCTCAGGATGTCACAAAGTTGTGTTGCTCGGAACTGGCAGATGTTGGAGTGGTTTCCATGGTGACAAAAGCCATGTAAAGAATTAGGGTTTTGTGGCCTGCTTCTCCCCCCAGCAGACACAGTGGGCCATTGTTAAACCGGGGCTGGCAGCTCTTGCAGTTGCTAGTGTCGGGAGGAGATGGGAGATAAGATGCCAGCTTGGCTCGGTCACTGTTCACATCCTTCTGTGCAGAGAGCTGGCCCCTCCTGTCTGTTCAGTGTCACAACATGACAGAGGCTGAGAAACAGAGATGCGCATAAAGACTTTCTGTAGAAATGTGAAACCCTGCCATTATGGGATAACTAGATGGTCAAAGCTCGGCTTCACAAAGGTTGCAGTAATTAAAATTACTAATATTAAATTGGGTCTCTCCCACCTCTCTCTCCCCCTCCCTCCTCTCTCCCTCTCCCTCCTCTCTCCCCCCCTCATCTCTCTCCTCCCATGCCCTCTTCCTCGATCCTCCCCTGTTCTCTCTACCACTCATCTCTCTCACTCCTATCAAATTCCTTTAATACCTTAGGATCTCCCCAATTCTATCGACCTCTCTCTCCTTCTCCGGCATTCTTGCTTTCTCCTCACGTGTCAACTGACTTCCTCTCTTTCTTTGTCTGCTTCTGTCTAAATGTTATAGCTATCATACTCAACTTATCTGCCACCAGGTTATGTGCATTATGATTTAATGTGCCAGATACATAGCCTACCAGGTACAACACCCACTGGCTCACTTACTTGTCAAAATTTTTTTAATCACTCATAGAATTAATGTGTTTTTACTCAAAGTAAAAAAGAACAGCTGGGTGCACATCCCTGGGGCCCCCTGAGTATGCCTGAAACGTGTCAGGTGTCTAGGTTTCATTGTGCTGGAGATATGGCCCTGACAGACAGACAGAGAGAGAGAGTCAGACTCTAGTATTATAGAAAGAGAGCAGGTATTCTTTAGCAATACAAATCTGCTTACTTTTTTCCTAGATAAGGAAAATATATGCACAGCCACTGGGTTCATTCTCTATTGGATCCAACATATCTGTTGAGAATATTCAGTGGCCCAGATCCCCAACAGGATGCTAAGCAATAGCATTCATATGAATGGGAATAAAGGCATCTTAGATCTTAACGCATATTATGGATCTAAACCAATGTTTGCAGTGCAGGCTTCTTGACATTCGAGCCGCCATTTTCTTCTATCCCTTGTTACTAAACAATTAAAAGAGACTTGCCCATAAAAGTAAACATGTTTTGACTCTTGGACATGATTGTGCCATGGCAAAGCATTGTAGGCACCTCTGGCTGAAGTTAATTTCTGTTACGTTGAAGTTTTGTTATAGCAGAAGAATAGAATATTTCTCTTGTAAGAGGACAGGAATTAGCAAAATCTAAGATTTCAAATAGCAAATGCTTCAGCCAGGAGAGAACGGCATACATTTTATTTAAGTTGTCATTTTCACGGAGGACCAGAACTTTTAACACCGATACCACCGGGATCACTATCACCAGACAGGACACAGAAGTTGAATAAACAAAAGTTTATTCTGGCAAGCCAGCAAACACACAAGATACACAATCACAATGTACACTCACCAACTGGGGCCTGGGGACAAGAAACTAGCTTTAACTAGGTGAGGTGCTGATTCAGTAGGCTTGCCCTGTACGTCTTCTTCCCCAGTTTCTCCGGCGCTTCTCTGTCGAGCACAGCACTATTTCATACAGAGCACTTTTGAAACTCCCGCCAGCCGTGCCACCAATCAGCTCCAAAGTTGTTCTTGTTCCCCGATTGGCCGCGGTTGCTATACTTAACATGGAGCAGGGGCCGACCAATCAGGACACAGATCGTGAGGCTGCAGCCAATCAGAGGATGGGGCTGTCTTAGGCATCCTGGAGCATCCACAGGGGAGTGAGATGCCGGCGAGTGGGAGATTTGAACTGGCCAATAGGAATCTCGCCTACAGAGCAAAGTCCCAGGATTGGTTCCCTTGCCAGCCCCATACTCCCCATAGTAGGCGCCGCAGTGTCTCGGGGAAACAATAGCTCTGCTCCGTCGAGAACCAATTCCTCAAGCCTGCACCTCAGCCCTTCCCTGCTCGCCATTGTCCCAATCCTCAAGCCGCACCCAGCCTCTACCATGAGCTGACATTTCTCAACAGGCAGCCCAACTAAGTGAATTACTGGCACTGTACACAGAGAAATACTACAAACACAAATGACATTTTCCTAGCTTGCTAACTGTTTGGGGGACATACTAACAGAGGGAATAAAAGTTATTTTCTTTACTATACAAACACCGGCAGGGCCGCCAAGAGAGGGGATCTGGCGGCGTTGGCATCCTGAGGGGGGGGAACAAAAGATGATGGCTGCCGGTGCAACTGGGCCCCCACTCTGCATCAGATGCAGGTAATTCCTGTCCCAGCCTCTGACGTCAGCACACTTCAGCTTCCAGTGCGCGCTGACTGGAAGCTCGGCGTGGGACACGGCATGAGGAGGCCTGCATCTGATGGATGGTTGCAACTGAGCCCCTGACTCCACCGGACCCACCACAGCCACAGCCAGAGCCCCCGCAGCCACCACCGGACCCCCCGCAGCCACCGGTCCCGACCATCCCCAAGGTATGTCTACTTTTTTTATATGTATTTGGGGAGTGGAGTCTTTTTATATGTATTTGGGGGAGTGGGGGTCTTGTTATATGTATTGGGGGGAGTGGGGGTCTTGTTATATGTATTGGGGGGTTTGGGGGAATTTGTATATGGGTTGGGGTATTTTTATATGTATTGGGGAGGGTTGATTTTTTATATGATGTGTGCGTGTATGTGTGTGTGTGTACTGAGTATATATGTGTGTGTATGTGTGTGTATATATATTGTGACAGAAACCAGGGGTTGGTAATAAACTCCATATACAGGGCTCCCAGGATACTGAACAGTTTCTGTCCTGTCTAAGCTGACAGGGCAGCCTCGTGGTACAGGCACTCCATTCCACAGTTTGTCTGCTGCCTGTTTTCTGTCACCTGTCATGCTGATTAGAGTTCAGGTATATAAGACCTGTTTCCTGTTTCCTCTGGGCCCCGCCCAAGAGCCTGGAAGGCTGCTGAACTGCAGAGGGGTGAGAAAGCCTCTTTCCCAAATCGCTTCATTCATTCTGTTAGTTTGTCTAAAGACTGCAAAGGTACTTATTTTGTTGGTGGAAGTGGACAAGCCACTTCCAACTCTGAGTCAGGGACATCTAAGTTTAAGTTATCGCTCAGACGAGCAGCTTTTTGTTTGGCTTTGTTTTCTGTTTAAACTGTGGCAGTCTCAGTGCCTGGGACTGAATAAACCAGGCATAGCCTGTTTAAAGGAACAGTACGTGACGTCTCATCATTTAACCTACCCTAAAAGACCGTGTTCTAACAGTCCCGGACAGACGGCGGAGCCCCGGAGTAAGCCGTTTGTCACATATGGTGGAGAATGCGGGCAGAACACTGAAAGGTCTGGGGGTTAAAGAACTTTAAAAAAAAAAAAAAAAAGAAGGTTTTTTTTCTCTCTCTCCAAACAAGATGGAAGACGTGGTGAGTGCGCTGGTACGCAATGTCGCTGTCCAGAAAGACGCGAATGAAGCCCAGCAACAGGCGAGTGAAACCCAGCGACAGCTGTTAATAGCCCAGCAAGAGACTAATGCAAACCAGCAAGAGACAAACCGCCTGCTGAGAGAGGAGCAAAAGCGGTTCGCTCAGGGCTTACAGCAGGAACTCGAGATCCTGAGGGGGACTATCAGTAACCTTCCACTGGCAGAGGCAGCCCCAGTTCCGAAAATGACCAGGGCAAGCCACTACCTTCAGAAGATGGGACCCTCGGATGATGTGGAAGCCTATCTTCTCACGTTTGAACGCACGGCACAGAGAGAGGGATGGCCAGAAGCTGAGTGGGCTGGTCTAATCGCACCCTTCCTAAGCGGCGAACCCCAGAAGGCTTACTTTGATCTAGAGCCAGCCGAAGCTAACGTCTATGCAAAATTGAAGTTCGAGATCCTCGCCCGCCTCGGCGTAACCACGGCTGTTCGTGCCCAAAGGTTTCACGCATGGTCCTTCACGATGGATAAAGCCACCCGAAGCCAGATGTATGACCTCATCCACCTCGCCCGGAAGTGGCTACAACCCGAGATCAACTCAGCAAGCCACATCGTGGAACGGTTGGTCATGGACCAGTTCTTGAGGAAACTTCCCTCTGCCTTACGCCGTTGGGTCAGTCGGAGTGACCCCCACAATGCGGATGAGCTTGTGGCCCTTGTAGAAAGGTACAGTGCAGCAGAAGAGCACCCGCAACCCACAGTCGTGGAGCAACCCCACTATCCGAGGTTCCAGGACTCTTCCAGAGACGGTAAAAGGGTACCGGGGTTAAGGGGCGCTGAAGAGCGGCGACCACCTTCACGCCGCTCCAGCAACAGTGGTTCGCACACTAAGGGCAATAGCCAACATGGGGAGCCGGGAAAAGGCTCTAAGTGGGACACAGACTATGTACCTAAATGTGTAAATTGTCATGAAAGGGGCCACACAGCAAAAATCTGCCCACTAAATGATGAGCCCATGCAATGCAACAGCGTGGAACCTTATTCGCTGTTGTCCCAATGTATGGGCCCTAGCCCAGAGGACCCCTTGAATAACCATCTGTGGGCATTTGTAAAGGTTAATGGTAAGAGGGTTCGGGCACTTCTTGACTCTGGGAGTATGGTCACACTAGTGGCCGAATACCTATTGCCCATTAAGAAGAAACAGGTAAACAGTTCACAAAGAGTGGCAATTTGTTGTATACATGGGGATAATCATGAATATTCCACTGTTGATGTTTTTTTTTAAACAGAATTTGGTTCTTTAGATTTCAAGGTGGGTGTTGTACCCAAACTGGCACATGATGTGTTAATAGGGACCGACTTTCCCCATTTTCTAAAAATGTGGTCCCCAGCTCAGAATAGCGCCCAGAGTTCAATAGCAGACCATAACGAAGTGTTAGAAGAAACAAATCCTTTCCCTTTTTCAGAAATGGAGGTTGACGAGGGCCCAAATAAGAAGGGGGAAAAGGAGGAGTGCTGTGAAATTCCCTTCCCCATCACTACTTTGGTAGGGAATACCCCAAATCAAGATGTTGATCAGGCACTTACCACCCCAGTACAGGATAAGACCCTCGCTGACCTAGAGGTCAGTCCTGGGAGTTTTAAGAAGGCCCAGTGGGAGGACCCCACATTAGCGGTAGCAAGGGGAAATATACGGTACCAGAATAGTACTCATGGCCAACCAGATAGGTCACTTGCTTACCCCTACTTCGAGGTAGAGAACGACCTAGTATATCGGGTTGATAAAAGAAAATCAGTTACAACTAAACAATTGTTGGTACCACGGACATTCCGTAACGTAGTATTACACCTCGCACATAGTCATCCATTGGGGGGACACCTAGGGGTGGAAAAGACAAAAGAAAAGGTTCTCCGAAGCTTTTATTGGCCTGGGGTTCTGGCAGAAATTACAAACTATTGTTCCTCATGCCCAGAATGTCAGATCACCGCCCCGTTCAAAGCATACCGCAGCCCATTGGTACCCCTTCCCATAATAGAGGTACCATTTGACCGGATTGCTATGGATCTAGTAGGACCCCTAATAAAGTCTGCTAGGGGACATCAGCATATATTGGTAATATTAGATTATGCTACCCGATATCCGGAGGCAGTTCCCCTACGTAGCACCTCTGCTAAAAACATAGCAAAAGAGTTAGTACTTCTGTTTTCCCGGGTCGGAATTCCTAAAGAGATCTTATCTGACCAGGGAACACCATTTATGTCCCAAGTAACAAAAGAGCTATGTAAACTCCTAAAAATCAAGCATCTCAGAACCTCAGTCTATCATCCACAAACAGATGGTTTAGTGGAAAGGTTCAATAAAACCTTAAAGAGCATGTTACGGCGGGCGGTCGATAAGGATGGGAAAAACTGGGACTGTTTGTTACCATACCTGTTATTTGCCATTAGGGAAGTTCCCCAGTCATCCACAGGCTTCTCCCCGTTTGAACTATTGTATGGCCGACATCCAAGGGGCTTACTGGATATAGCCAAAGAAACTTGGGAACACGAGGTTACCCCTTACAGAAGTGTAATAGAGCATGTTGCCCAAATGCAGGACCGCATTGCTGCAGTCCTACCCATAGTGAGGGAACACATGGAGAAAGCTCAAGAAGCACAAAGGAATACGTATAATAAGGGTGCTAGGGTCAGAATTTTTTTTCCAGGTGATAGGGTACTAGTTCTGGTTCCCACCGTGGAGAGTAAATTCCTTGCTAAATGGCATGGGCCATATGAGGTCTTGGAAAGAGTGGGAGAAGTAAATTATAGGGTAAGGCAGCCAGGTAGGAGGAAACCTGAGCAAATTTACCATATAAACCTACTCAAGCCCTGGAAAGATAGAGAGGTCTTGTTAACCCTAGTACCCCCAGGTCCGTCAGAGAATCAAGAAACTGACCCAGAGGTTAGCATAGCTGAAACACTGTCCGTGCATCAGAAACGAGAGGTCCAGAGTTTAGTGAGAAGGAACAAAGAAATCTTCTCTACACAGCCAGGTAAAACTAACGTAATTAAACATGACATAGTCTCTGAACCGGGGGTCCGAGTTAACCTTAAACCGTACCGAATCCCAGAGGCCAAGAGAGAGGCTATAAGTTTAGAGGTTAAAAAAATGCTAAAACTAGGCGTAATTGAGGAATCCCAAAGTGGGTGGAACAGCCCTATAGTTTTAGTCCCAAAGCCAGACGGTACAACAAGGTTTTGTAATGACTACCGGAAACTAAACGCGGTGTCAAAATTTGATACTTATCCTATGCCCAGGGTGGATGAACTTGTAGAGAGACTGGGCAAAGCCCGATATCTCACAACCCTAGACCTAACAAAAGGGTACTGGCAGGTTCCCCTCACAGAAAGGGCAAAAGAAAAAACAGCCTTCTCAACCCCAGACGGCCTCTTTCAATATAAGGTGCTGCCTTTTGGCTTACATGGAGCTCCCGCCACATTCCAAAGAATGATGGATAAAATTTTAAAACCACATGTTCGGTACGCTGCCGCCTACCTGGATGATGTGGTAATCCATAGTGAAGATTGGCAGTCCCACCTTCCAAAGGTCCAAGCTGTGCTCGACGCAGTTCGGTCTGCTGGACTAACTGCTAACCCCGCTAAATGCACTATTGGTCTGGAGGAGGCCAAGTATCTGGGTATTCTATTGGTAGAGGGTTACTCAAACCACAAACACTCAAAGTAGAGGCGATACAAAATTGGCCAAGGCCAGTCACAAAAAAACAAGTAAGGACCTTTTTGGGGTTAATTGGCTACTATAGGAGGTTTATTCCCAATTTTGCAACTAAGGCAACCCCACTAACCGACCTCACAAAAGCAAGAGGACCGCTAATGGTAAAGTGGTCCCCCGAAGCCGAACAGGCCTTTAGAAGCCTGAAAGAAGCTCTCTGTGCCCAACCAGTGTTGGTCACACCTGACTTCTCCAAAGAGTTCGTAGTCCAAACCGACGCATCTGAGGTAGGGCTGGGGGCGGTACTCTCCCAGGAGTCTCAAGGGGAGGAGCACCCCATCCTTTATTTAAGTAGGAAACTAAATCCCCAGGAGAAAAATTACTCCATAGTCGAGAAAGAGTGTCTCGCAATAAAGTGGGCTGTAGAGACACTCAAGTATTATCTGTTGGGGAGAAAGTTCCGATTGGTCACAGATCATGCACCCCTTACCTGGATGTGTCAAAATAGGGAGAAGAACGCTAGGGTGACCAGGTGGTTCCTAAGCCTACAGCCCTTTAAATTTTCTGTGGAACACAGGTCGGGGCACAAACATGGCAATGCCGACGGGTTGTCAAGGATGCACTCCCTAATATCCATGGTCGCTCACCCCTCGAGGTCTGAGCTGGGGGGGAGGATATGTGACAGAAACCAGGGGTTGGTAATAAACTCCATATACAGGGCTCCCAGGATACTGAACAGTTTCTGTCCTGTCTAAGCTGAACAGGGCAGCCTCGTGGTACAGGCACTCCATTCCACAGTTTGTCTGCTGCCTGTTTTCTGTCACCTGTCATGCTGATTAGAGTTCAGGTATATAAGACCTGTTTCCTGTTTCCTCTGGGCCCCGCCCAAGAGCCTGGAAGGCTGCTGAACTGCAGAGGGGTGAGAAAGCCTCTTTCCCAAATCGCTTCATTCATTCTGTTAGTTTGTCTAAAGACTGCAAAGGTACTTATTTTGTTGGTGGAAGTGGACAAGCCACTTCCAACTCTGAGTCAGGGACATCTAAGTTTAAGTTATCGCTCAGACGAGCAGCTTTTTGTTTGGCTTTGTTTTCTGTTTAAACTGTGGCAGTCTCAGTGCCTGGGACTGAATAAACCAGGCATAGCCTGTTTAAAGGAACAGTACGTGACGTCTCATCATTTAACCTACCCTAAAAGACCGTGTTCTAACAGTCCCGGACAGACGGCGGAGCCCCGGAGTAAGCCGTTTGTCACAATATATATATATATATATATATATATATATATATATATATATATACACGAAAGAAAAAGAAAAGGGAGTGAAGTAGCACCAAAAAATAAGTGTTGAAATAGTGTAAAAATATATATTATTAATGATAATTTAAATGAATATTTCTAAATGGGCAAAATCACTAAAAATTTAAAAATCATAAATGTGTATGTAACGGGTACTCCCTCTGGCCTGACCCACCCAATCTCATATTGGCCCCTGTGGTCTATCCAGCCCTCATTACATGTTCGTGTCTGGTGGTGCACCTGTAGGCAACAGGGCTCCTGAGTCTCCCGCATGATGGTATTAGGGGATGTCATGCCAGACAGGCAGCTGAGGTAGTGTGTGCGAGTCCTACTATATCATGTGCAGCGCCTCCACCTCATCAGGATCTATGCGTCCGCAGGGAGATGGTCCTGATGAGGAACTCCTTCTTGGTGGTGATGGCCCCTGGAGAGTAATTTCAGACTCACACCATGGGGTTCTCGTTGAACAAGTCATTTTTATTATGCGTGGTGGTATGGGCCAGCTGCCCCTCACAGTCAACGCTTCAGCCGCACATCGCTCTGTGCTCCCCTTTTAAAAGGTACGCCCTCCCAATGATGTGGGATCCCCGCTCCCTCGCAGGGAGCTCACCCCTGTGCCAGGTCCCTGGACACAGTTGGCCTTCTCTGGCTGGATATGGAACTGTGCCACTAGTTACTGCACTAGTGGGCACATCAGAACTTTCTGCTACGCACTTCACCTTGCAGCATCCACACAACTTTAGGCAGTGCAGTGCCTTATATACCTCAGAAGGCAGGCACAGCTCTGATGTCACTAACTGTGGACTCAGAGCATGTAGCCACTCCCATCCATACATAGGGCACCTCACCAGGGTGTGAGGGCAAACCTCCATAATTACTGCTGGCATTCCTGTAACTTACCAGGTTTTGCTGCCAGCAGGAGAGATGACTGTAGGCATTGTTATGCATGGTTACATGTAGACTACAATTCAAAATAAATATACAGTGGCGACCAACTTTATTCTAACTCGGCTAGCTTCGCGAATTTAAGATTATCCCGGTTATGTGCGGTTTTGTGTCGTTTTCGCCCGGAGTGTATTGCATTATTTTCGCGCCCGTGATTTAAGCATATTATTCCCGCTGTCTGCAATACTGCAATGCCGTGTAAAAACTCATGGGGGCGTTTGCGAGCTGTTGTCTTTGAAGTCTAATACCTTCGCGGTTCAACCTACGTCAGTACACAGTCTGTGCGTGCGCGCGCAGTAATAGTAAAATTGCATATTTAATTTATTTTAAAGTACAGTACTGTACATGCTTGGACCCTATTGGGGTGAAGTGAGGGGGTTCCTAACATCTGGGGGCACAATGAATTTTATTTCTAGGTGCCCTAGAACAGAAGTTCCCATGCCAATTGGCCGTGAACTTGACCGAGGCCCTAAGTAGTTCCCACGCCAATTGCGCGAATATAATTTAAAATAATCCGTTCTGTGGGTCTGAGCGGGTTGAAATTCTGAAAGGTTTAGAGAGATGGCTGCCGCTCACCAACTATGTAGAAATGTAGGGGTGTGTAATGACAAATAGGGTGCATACGGGTATAGATAATGATAGTTTACGGGGAAAGGTCACAGTGGCATATTGAGGAACTGCCATATTGACATTGGTATTGGTATCCTCATATGTGATATGGTAATGAACTGATAGGATAATTGTAGTATTCCCATATGTACTCTTACAGGAATGCCGAATAGATGTACCCCTTGTTTAGGCCCCTAGGTTGTAACGTCTGCAGCGTGAAAATCCATTGACATTCACGCTGCATCAGACGTTTATCCCAATCGCCCTTCCTGGGGCCCCAGGGCAAATGTTCAATCCCACAAAATGATAGAAACTGTGGGTCGCCATTGTGTTCACTATGGATATGGCGGGCGACAGGGGTATCCTGTATGTTACGTATGGAGCCCAAATGGCATGATTTGAGGAACATCTTTATGAAACACTGGCACATTTTGACAAATGACTCCGATCTAAGACAGGTACTCAAGGATTCACCAACGATGACTTGCAGGAGGGCTAGAAACCTGAAAGATAGGTTGGTACATAGTCATTACAAGGAACAAAAACAAAGAACTTGGTTGGGAGATAGGAAGCCTATGGGATCATACCCATGTGGGCGATGCAAGGCTTGCCCATTCATGAAGACAACCAAGACGATTCCAAACCCACCAAACAAACCTTATGACATTAAAAACTATATCAACTGTCTTTCAATAGGAGTAGTGTACCTCATTACATGCCGGTGTGGTGCACGATACGTAGGGAAGACCCATAGGGCCCTCAAGGTGAGAGTTCTTGAGCATCTGGGCTCCATACGTAACATACAGGATACCCCTGTCGCCCGCCATATCCATAGTGAACACAATGGCGACCCACAGTTTCTATCATTTTGTTGGATTGAACATTTGCCCTGGGGCCCCAGGAAGGGCGATTGGGATAAACGTCTGATGCAGCGTGAATGTCAATGGATTTTCACGCTGCAGACGCTACAACCTAGGGGCCTAAACGAGGGGTACATCTATTCGGCATTCCTGTAAGAGTACATATGGGAACACTACAATTATCCTATCAGTTCATTACCATATCACATATGAGGATACAATACCAATGTCAATATGGCAGTCCCTGTTACCCATTAAGTAATATATCATTTGTGAATCCATGATATACAGTTGGGTCTTAATATACCCTAAATGACCGTATTGACTGCTATAGGCGGCCATACTAATGCAGGCACACTCCTACACTACTGAACAAATAAAAAATATGTATATATAACAATTTGTCTCTATTGATACAGACTATATAGGAGAAGAGAAGTGCCAAATGGTTGGTATATTTTATCAATAACCTAACCGGGATTGAGGGTATATAGTGGAGTCCTAAACTCCTTTTGATCGTATTGACTCTAGAGGCGGTCAATTAAAGTTGCTCACACTCCTACATTACTGATAACAATATCATTAATATATGGTTAAATCAGGGCATCTATAGGAGAGATATATCAATAATAAAAAGAGATCACAAGTATGATATACTTACCTTTTTAAGGATGGTTAAGTGGGACACTGCCATGGAGACACTTGACACTGGAGAAAATACCTCACCAGGTTAATCATGCACAACATCGTTTCAAGACTCACACACATTAGCAGCGCATCATTGTGTCACCTACCAGTTATGTTAAAAACCATTCCTGTTTCTAATAAGATCAATACGTGACTCATAACAATCCACAGTACATTGGATAGAATATAGGCGGACCAAGAGTGAATTGTAATCAATTTGAGTCCCCCTATCTTAATCACAAGCGGATAGGTTGAGGCGAAATCCCCGCCTTGGACCCTTCAGTATAAGAAGCAAGGGAGGGAATCAGCTAACCACTCCCATTACCCTGACGAAGCGCTGTATGCGTGAAACGTACGTCGGTACGTGATGACGTCCTTCCGGTGACGTCATCTGGAAGCGCGGGTCTGTGGATATTGACCAAGGCTAGACGCTGAATACCAGGTCGTATGCGTGCATCAGCTAGCTAATAGAAGCTGAATAGAGGATAAACGCTACACTGATACAGCAACACGGGCAATATGCTCCACATGTATAGCGGTTTTAGGCTCTGATTGTACATAGCCTTTCATCATAGCGGTGTTCATACGCATAGAAATGTTATTTAGGTGGAAGTAGAGATACTGAGGTTTATCTTTGCCACAAGGGAGGAGCCAAGTACTAGATGGACAATTATATGTCAATACCCCGGCGACTGCATACTACTATGGTTTTCCTGTGTGTATACAGATTATAGTGACGTCACCAGACTGCGGATCATCCGCTTCTAGGCACATGCATATACGTTTGACAACTGTACTAACATACATAGCTGACATCACGTCACCTTGTCTCTAGGTGGAAACTGATGGAAATTAGCATCTCATGCGGCTATGTATACTACACTAGCCAGCTATGGTAGACGGATGAATTAATAATCTGCACACTTAGACACATGAACTAACAGGTGCTAACCCTTTATCCCCTATCCACCATTTAGGATCACATCACCCTAGAGTGATAAATACACTTCTTATCGAGCCTTGCTCTGGTGATTAAACCAAACACATTTATATCCCACCCCGCTGCATTTTTTATCCACAAAGTGGTTGTCTTATAAGTTGTTTATTTGTTGCATATATGTTAAAAAATATGTTTTTATAAATTTATGTATGGCTATGTAGGCAACTCCAAGGATTGAATATTTCCTAGCCTAGCATTTGGAAATAGTGAGTGCAAATAGGTTTCTTTTAGGCCACAACTGTGACCTTTCCCCGAGTTGAAATTCACCTGGTCCTCATGCGGAAGGACCCTTGCCATAGTGGCATAATATCAGCCTTCCACGACCCCTGGAACCGGAGATACCAAAAGACAGTTTAAAAGCACATTACAGTACCAAAGTGGCTTTTTTTTCTGCCATGCAAGTCAATGGCAGAAACCTGAACTTTAACATTACCCTGACTCCGTTCTGTTGCCACGAGAGGGTCGCAATGTGCCATGCAATCCTGCCGCAACAAGGACAACATGGTGACCGAATCTTAGCCCTCTAGGTTGAACAGAACCGGAGTTATGGGTTCCAGGTTTCTGCTCATTCTGACTTAGCCGTTTCAAAGCAGCGCGGGGTTCTCCGCCATTACGGTCAATGGTAGGACCCTCCTCGCCGCGTTACCCTTTCTCGCCGCCATTACTGCTCGGACCCTGTTGGGGTGAAGTGAGAGTGTTCCTAACATCTAGGGGCAAAATGTTATCTCTAGGTGCCCTAGAACAGAAGTTCCCACGCCAATTGACCTAGTTCCCACGCCAATTGCGCGCTCATTGCTCTTTTTTTACAATGTTGCCGATCTTGCGGCTTTGCGGTCAGGCAGTAAAAAAACAGTGCAGCAAGCCTCGACATTTGTTACACCGTCAAAGGAGCAAATGGAAACAATGTGAGGCAATTCAACATGTTCTTTTATTGGTGGAGTCAGTACAAAAACGTTTATTTACAAATACTGTACAATGTTGAAACATTTAAAGTGCACAGCAATTCTAACCATCAATAGGTGTATGGTTTACTGCTACAGTACAGGGCAACCTTGAAAACCGTGCCTGTTTGCAGCCCTCAGGGACTGGAGTCGTGCATGTCCTGTGTAAAAAAAACACACAATAATACATACTGCAGCCTTTATTAAATTCTTCTGGCAGATTGAAATCGGAGAAACATGTACAAAACATTTGTAAAACATGGAGATACATGAAAAATGGACGTTTATACTGTATGAATATTAATTTGTCTATAGAAAATCTACTGTTTGTTTTTGGTGCATGGATCACAGGGAGTTAAAGTGACTTGCTTTTTATGTACTGTATTTGGGGGTTGTATTTGGGAGTTTATTCATCAAATTATTATGATGAACTGCCTTTTGAAATTACAGTGCTGTTAACTATTTAAGCCACACACCTCCAGAGTTTTTAATCCCTCCCTAGTCAAGTGCCAATCGGCTGAGTCACCCTATCCTACCAACTCCCTCTCTCCACTGGGTCGTTAATCTTCTGCATATTGCCATTGTGTTCTTGATCCGCCCATAGCCGAGCTACAAAGACTCAGTACGCCTGCGTCTAATCACACCATCCCCCTCCCCCAACCGTTAGAGGCCTGTTTTGTTAACGGTAACGCTTTGGAAAATCCCCTCTCGAATTTGAAATGTAAATCTGATGTGCACAGCACTGTGAGAATTGAGAGTAAACTGATATTGCATCAGGGTGTGAAAACATGTCTCAGTCAGTATGGTTTACAGTCACATGTTTTAAATACAATACAGTACATTCTTTAATATCTTTAAAATAAACATATATAAAAATATAAATATAATTTAAAATAATCCGTTCTGTGGGTCTGAGCGGGTTGAAATTCGCCTGGTCCTCATGTGGAAGGACCCTTGCCATAGTGGCAAAATATCAGCCTTCCACAACCCCCGGAACCGGAGATACCAAAAGACAGTTTAAAAGCACATTACCAAAGTGGCTTTTTTTCTGCCATGTAAGTCGATGGCAGAAACCTGAACTTTAACATTACCCTGACTCCGTTGTGTTGCCACGAGAGGGTCGCAATTTGCCATGCAATTCTGCCGCAACAAGGACTACATGGTGACCGAATCTGAGCCCTCTAGGTTGCACAGAACTGGAGTTGTGGGTTCCGGATTTCTGCTCATTCTGACTTAGCCGATTGAAAGCCTTCTCCGCCATTACGCTCAATGGTAGGACCCTCCTCGTCGGCGTGACCCTTTCTCGCCGCCATTACTGCTCGGACCCTGTTGGGGTGAAATGAGGGGGTTCCTAATATCTAGGGGCAATCCCTAGAACAGAAGTTCCTACGCCAATTGACCTAGTTCCCACGCCAATTGCACGTTCATTGCTCTTTTTTTACAATGTTGCCGATCTTGCGGCTTTGCGGTCAGGCAGTAAAAAAACAGTGCAGCAAGCCTCTACATTCTAGAAACACTGTATTTTGTTATACAGTACTATCAAAGGAGCAAATGGAAACAATGTACAGTACAGTAAGACAAATCAACATGTTCTTTTATTGGTGCAGTCAGTTCAAAAACATTTATTTACAAATACAATGTTGAAGCATTTTAAGTAACAGTAGGGCAAAACATGTACAGTACAATACAGTTCAGCACAACAGTATGGTCTCACTGAAAGTCCTCCACATTGTCCATCCATAGCCGATTCCTTGCATGGCGCAAAACACCATTAATGCAGTCTCTAATGCCTTTCATTACAGGATCTGTAACTGGATAAAAGCGCCGCATTTCTTCCACAATGTTTATCCTTAAATTGACAGGAAGCGCCTTTTTTACGCGATTCCCATCGTAGTTCACTTTGAACACCCACTCGCAGTACAACGAGTAGGGAACATGGTGCTTAAAAATGATCAAGGCATACTTGTGGGGTACACCAGCACTCTTCACCATATAATTCTCCCTGAGCTTCGGTGGCAGATCGCACAGGGTGATGTCGGGCACCGTTTCGATGCGAGCGGGTGTAGGTCTTTTGGGAATGGTTGTGCTTGAGGTGACGGGAGATGGTAGGTTGTCTGGGAGGAAGCTTTCCTCCGGTCGTGGTCGCCGTGTTGTCTCCTGGCGTGGTCTTGACAGGATTGTCATGTCCTCCTCAACGGCATACATGTACACTATATCTTCTGGTGGAGGGGGTGCGCTTGGTGATGGAAGGGGGTCGAAGGTCCCATTCATCACATCCATGTCACCCCCCTGCTCCGGCATCGGGGAAACAGGGGCATTAGCACCGAGCAAATAATGTATGCCCGCAATGTCAGCCTCTATCTTCTCCATCCGTCGATCTATCCGTTGTTCCATTTGTAGCATCCGTTGCTCCACATTTAGCATTGTCTCCAGAAGCAGATCTATCTTTGTCAGCACAATAGAATTCCCGGGGAGATACACACTTATCCCATTCAGCATCCGGTCTAACAAGCTGCTTCTTGTGCATGGCGTCTGGACATCTGGGGGGATGGGTGCAACGGAGGATGAGATGGGGGTTCCATGGACAGAAGCGGCATCGATGGAGAGTGGAGGAGGTGACCTGTGGATACCCGGTAGAGGAGAAGCGGCAGCGTCGTCGAAGAGGGATGGAGAAAGTGACCTTTGGATTTCCGGGCGAGAAGCAGAGTCGTCCAAGAGCACAGGAGACAGTGACCCGTCGATTTCAGAGGCGGCAGCGTCGTCAGATGGAACCGGAGAAGATGGGGGTGAAGAAGACGGGCTGAAGGTTTCCGGGACAGCTACAGCAGAGTCGTCGAAGCATATGGGAGGAAGTGGTCTGCGGATTCGATGGGTTGGCTGCCAATCGTTTTGTGTCGAAAGTACATCGCCGTATATCTTCTTCACATAATGAGGCTGACGTCTAAGAAAACCCTTAACCTTTGGGGTCAGCAGAAGGTTTTCTTTATTGGCCTTAGCCTGTCGCTTTGCCCTTGGCGTGGAAACGGCAACCGTCTTTCGCTTTTTCAGCTTGACAGGCACGGCAGAGGTGAGTGGGTTCTTGCGTCCATAGAACCGGGGTTGCTCCATGGAAGCAGGTGGCACAATGCAGTATCTGGACAAGGGCAAGTTCAGATAAAGGTCATGGAGTGGTGGCCTATGCAAAGTGTGTGACCTTTTATGCATGGCGACCAGGTACAGGTGTTGAAAGTGGGCGTACTCTAATGTGAGTCATTACCGTACTGTATAAATACACCATCCATTTTGTGTATTCACTGCACATAGAATACACATCGACTAAACATCGAATATACATTCTTGTGTTTGTATTTCTTTCTACTCGCAGCAATGCCTGTTAAAAATATTTCAAAGGATCTCACCATGCAAATTAAGGAGATGTACACGAGCAGACACCGAATTGCTGCTATCCAATGCTGGTTAGCTACTTCTGGCCTCGTTGTGCCATTAACCACCGTGAGCTATCATGCATACGGAAAAAACAGAGACCGGAAAAGGGCACCAAGGGTAACTAACGCGTAAGTATATTTATAAAACTTAACAACAAAAAAAATATTGAAAACTGTACTGTACGTACTGTACTGTTCATACAGTACAGTACATCTACAGTACAGTTCTGTATCTACTGTAATACTGTTGTTATTTCTGTTGATTTATATTAC
The DNA here is from genome assembly GCF_040206685.1 of Ascaphus truei. Lineage (NCBI taxonomy): Eukaryota > Metazoa > Chordata > Amphibia > Anura > Ascaphidae > Ascaphus > Ascaphus truei. Next base: position 10,898,839 of record NC_134488.1, read on the forward strand.
AAAATAGTTTGTCTATTTATATTTATAGTACAGCAGTATACATTTTTTGTATATTTCAATTTCTCTTACAACGGTATATATAGGATGTATATTTATATTTATATTACAACAGTATATTTATTTTGTATATTTATATTTATAGTACAACAGTATATATATTTTGTCTATTTATATTTATACTACAGCAGTATACATTTTTTGTATATTTCAATTTCTCTTACAACGGTATAAATAGGATGTATATTTATATTTATATTACAACAGTATATTTATTTTGTATATTTATATTTATAGTACAACAGTATATATATTTTGTCTATTTATATTTATAGTACAGCAGTATACATTTTTTGTATATTTCAATTCCTCTTACAACGGTTTATATAGGATGTATATTTATATTTATATTACAACAGTATATTTATTTTGTATATTTATATTTATAGTACAACAGTATATATATTTTGTCTATTTATATTTATACTACAGCAGTATACATTTTTTGTATATTTATATTTACTGTATATTACAACATTATATTTATATACATTTTATATTGCTTCATATTAATAAAACAATATATTTTCTTTACATTGTAGGGAGACAACACTTCTGGTGGACAAAATAAGTGAGGAGAATGATGAGAGGAGTGCATTAAGGGTTAAAAACACTCTGCAGGAAAAGCACAGTCTGACTGTATCTGAGAGCAGCTTAAAGAAGATGAGACGCAGCATTGGATGGAAATATGGACGTGTGAGGTTAGTACTGGACAGTACAGGAGGTAAAAGTGTTGTTTAGCAAACTGTACTGCACTGTGCCGCTAAAATTTTTTATTCCTTGTCATTACAGAGTGTACCCCATGATACGGGACGCAAACAAAATCAAAAGAGTGGTCCAGGCCCAGGCATGGATCGACAGTGGGTAGACTTTCCAGGTTTGCATCTTCACTGATGAGTCTACTGTGTCGCTGGAGAGATTTGCAAGATTTGCGTTCCACAAAAAAGGCCACATATCTTTGAAGCCGCGGCCAAAACACCCTGTGAAGCTGCATGTGTGGGGTGCCATCTCTAGGCGTGGACCGGGATGCATTGTCATCTTTGAAGGTAAAATTTATCAAATATAATGTCGCCTAATGCAGTGTACTTGACTAGTGTTGCCTTACCGTATGCACTGTACTGTACTATTGTGCAGTTTTTTGAGCACTTTTCTTTTCTTGCTATAGGAATCATGAATAAAGCTTTCTTCCAAGACAACATTGTGCAATACATCACACGCGAGTTCCCCAATGGTCACCGCTTCTACCAGGACAACGATCCCAAGCACACCGTGTCAACGGCGCATATCCTTGAGCGCGGCATCAACTGGGTGAAGACGCCAGCGGAGTAAGTGCAGTAGACCGTGTCCCATTTTTGTTCCCCACTGTTTTTAGCTCTTAAACCAATTGTCCTTTCTTTCCAATGACAGATCGCCAGACTTCAATCCGATCTTAATGGTCTGTCATCAGCTGAAGGACCATATCCAGAAAGTGGCAAAACCCTCCAAAAAGGACGAGTTGTTGAAAGGCATAATGAGTTATTTGAACGATGTACTTACCGTGGAACGCTGCAATAAATATATAGACCATATTGCCACTGTGTTGCCCATTGTCATCGCGCGTAATGGGCAAGCATCAGGAAAGTAGTACTGTGCTGTAGTATTGTAAGTACAGTATGATACAGGTAAGTATGGCACATAATTTTTCTTTCCAGATAGTAAGAGTATACACTACAGTAGTTAGTTTTTTCTTTACAGAGAGAGCAGCACCAGCCATCAGGTTACAGTACAGTACATAGAATTTAACAGTAGTCAGAGTATACAGTAGTTACAGTATACAGTAGACTAGTTTGACAGTACTACAGTACCTGCCTACTAACTGCTCCATTTTTTTCTTTCCAGAGAAAGATGCACCAGCCACCTACAGTAGTTCTGCCATAATACAGTACAGTACGCACATACAGTACAGTACAGTAACTGCACTAATTTTTTGTTTTCTTGTCATCTCAGGAAAAAGGGTGGCCTAGGGGGGTGGGGTGTTGCGTCCAGTCTAATCTGCTTGTACTGTACAGTCACATGTACAGTATATAAACAGCAGTAATGATGTACACAAAACCTCTCCTCTCTCAATGAACTACTGTACTGCAGACAGAATGAGGAAAAGATAAAGACGGAAAAAATAATATTACTATACAGTATATAGTATATATATGATACAGTACATTACAGTACTGTATATAGTATTAAATAATATTCTTATAAATGTGCATTACTCATGTTTCCCCATGTTTTACAAATGTTTTACAAATGGTTATCCAATTTCAAGCTGCCAAAAGAACTTAATAAAGACTGCATTATGTATTATTCCTGATTATTTTTATATTTGTATTTTTTGGATCCTGATAAAATAAAATAAATATTTATTCACTTTCCTGCGAATCATAATCATTGACAACCACCCCTACAGTGCACCAATGAATAAGAATGTTTTGTAAATGTTTCTCCGATTTCAATCTGCATTTTTTTTTCCGTGATGCAATATCAGTTTACTCTCAATTCTCACAGTGCTGTACACATCATATTTACATTTCAAATTCGAGAGGGGATTTTCCAAAGCGTTACCGTTAACAAAACAGGCCTCTGAGGGTTGAGGGAGGGGGATGGTGTGATTATACGCAGGCGTACTGAGTCTTTGTAGCTCGGCTATGGGCGGATCAAGAACACAATGGCAATATGCAGAAGATTAACGACCCAGTGGAGAGAGGGGGTTGGTAGGATAGGGTGACTCAGCCGATTGACACTTGACTAGGGAGGGATTAAAAACTCTGGAGGTGTGTGGCTGAAATAGTTAACAGCACTGTAATTTCAAAAGACAGTTCATCATAATAATTTGATGAATAAACCCCCAAATACAACCCCCAAATACAGTACATAAAAAGCAAGTCACTGTAACTCCCTGTGCCCCATGCACCAAAAACAAACAGTAGATTTTCTATAGACAAATTAATATTCATACAGTATAAACGTCCATTTTTCATGTATCTCCATGTCTTACAAATGTTTTGTACATGTTTCTCCGATTTCAATCTGCCAGAAGAATTTAATAAAGGCTGCAGTATGTATTATTGTGTGTTTTTTTACACAGGACATGCACGACTCCAGTCCCTGAGGGCCGCAAACAGGCACGGTTTTCAAGGTTGCCCTGTACTGTAGCAGTAAACCATACACCTATTGATGGTTAGAATTGCTGTGCACTTTAAATGTTTCAACATTGTACAGTATTTGTAAATAAACGTTTTTGTACTGACTCCACCAATAAAAGAACATGTTGAATTGCCTCACATTGTTTCCATTTGCTCCTTTGACAGTGTAACAAATGTCGAGGCTTGCTGCACTGTATTTTTACTGCCTGACCGCAAAGCCGCAAGATTGGCACATTGTAAAAAAAGAGCAATGAGAGCGCAATTGGCGTGGGAACTAGGTCAATTGGCGTGGGAACTTCTGTTCTAGGGCACCTAGAGATAAAATTCATTTTGCCCCTAGATGTTAGGAACCCTCTCACTTCACCCCAACAGGGTCGAGCAGTAATGGCGGCGAGCAAGGGTCACGCCGGCGAGGAGGGTCCTACCATTGACCGTAATGGTGGAGAAACCCGCGCTGCTTTGAAACGGCTAAGTCAGAATGAGCAGAAACCTGGAACCCATAACTCCGGTTCTGTTCAACCTAGAGGGCTAAGATTCGGTCACCATGTTGTCCTTGTTGCGGCAGGATTGCATAGCACATTGCGACCCTCTCGTGGCAACAGAACGGAGTCAGGGTAATGTTAAAGTTCAGGTTTCTGCCATTGACTTGCATGGCAGAAAAAAAAGCCACTTTGGTACTGTAATGTGCTTTTAAACTGTCTTTTGGTATCTCCGGTTCTAGGGGTCGTGGAAGGCTGATATTTTGCCACTATGGCAAGGGTCCTTCCGCATTAGGACCAGGCGAATTTCAACCCGCTCAGACCCACAGAATGGATTATTTTAAATTATATTCGCGCAATTGGCGTGGGAACTACTTAGGGCCTCGGTCAAGTTCACGGCCAATTGGCGTGGGAACTTCTGTTCTATGGCACCTAGAAATAAAATTCATTTTGCCCATAGATGTTAGGCACTGTATACCACTGTACAGAATACTGTAAAAGACACATAATGAAACGATACTGAACATGTAGAATAAATGCATAGTTTTATTTATTCGGGTTTATTACACAGTATATTGTACGGCCGGAAAACATCAGCATACAGTACAATATTATCCATCGAAATCCCCCCATTAGCCGTTTTCTTTTCTGAGGAAAAACAAAAAGAAAAGTTTTAATGTAAAGTAATGGTCAGCCCCCTAAAGAAGTACCCAGCCAGCCCCACCAAAATAATACGGCAACAATACAGTACTCACTTTAGAATTTCCCATTCAGCTGGCGCCGGCGCCAGTCCACTGCCAGTCCAGCATTCTTGATCATCCACGTCGATAGTTTGCAGCGGGACTAGTCCACCTGTAGTCAGCTGGTGAGGCTGGAAATTGCTTAGGTACATGCAAGCTTCATAAAAACTGCATGCGAAATCCGACTCAGGCTCAGGGTTGTCACTGACGGTGGGACCGTCATTGGAAGCCGGTGCTGGTGCATTGCTTGGCAGCGACTGTCGCTTCTTAGTTGGTTTTAACACGACCCTTCGTCTTTTACCGCCTCCATGATCATAGATACGGGAAAAATCCGGTGATACAAACCAATACCCTCCAACAAATTGGGGCTCAATACGGTGAAAACAGGGATATCTACATAACCTTTTCCTTACTGCACGCTTCCACGTATGAGGAGTTGGCGAAAATTTGTAAAAGTCATAGTTTTCGATAAAATACTGATAAATTTGAGCAACTGTTGCCATCTTATCATCTGTTGCATTAATCTCGGCACATATCAAATACGCGTAACTTCTGTCGGGTTTTTGGAAAGCGGGCTGCACTTGAACACTCATGGCGGGTGGGTCTCTGGAGAATACTGTAACTGAAACTGGTCTTTGTCTTTCTTTAATATGAAAAGCCTAAATTGATACATTTTTGCAACCTCTTCCTTCAGTCTCAAGGCCAAGGCCAAGTTACAATGGCACACTGTGGTACAGTATCTTTTTTAAATGAAACACCTGCAAGCCGACACATTACTGATTCGGCGCATTACAATTCATGAATATCTGCCATCTGGCAGACACGCGAAGCATTGCAGCCTATTAAATCCGAACCATTATCAATAAACGCATCAGCCGGGCATGACCCGTGTCTGGGAACGCAAAATGAACGCGGCATGTGCCAGGTGAACAGCGTCGCATTCCAGGAACAAGCCAGGTAAAAACCGGTGATTTGTTAGAATAAAAGCTGCCGCAGCAGTATATATAACATATATAATGTGCTCCTATTTCGTGAAAAACAATTTAAGACAACACTCCAAAAACATGTGATAACATAAAATACAAGCAAAAGGAACAATTGATATAAAAACCAGGGGCGCTCTCTCTCTTTTTTCTTTTCTAATATATATATATATATATATATATATATATATATATATATATATATATATATATATATATATATATATGTGTCTGTGTGTGTGTATATTTGTGTGTTTGTGTGTGTGTGTATATATGTATGTATGTATGTATGTATGAGGGTTTATATGTATTTTTTTATATGTACTGCACCGACACACTTTATTCGAGCAAATACCCAGTATGTACCTGGCAGATACCTGGAATACGCCGCTCCTCACCTCTGACAAGCCCCGTTACGTTTGCCTTCCCAGCCTGGGTTCATGCCTGGCTGACGGGCGGCTGATCTGTTAAATGATAATGATTAGGATTTAATAGGCTGCAATGCTTCGCGTGTCTACCAGATGGCATAAATTCATGAATTGTAATGCAGTATATATATATATACTGTGCAGTATTGCAGCCAGCGGGAATAAAATGCTTCAATCCCTGCCTGGAAAATAACCCAATGCACTCGGGCAGAAAACAGTCACAAACCTCAATACACCCGGGTATACCCGAATTCGTGGGAATAGCCGAGCTCGAATAAAGTGTGTCGCCAGTGTATCAGGTAGGTGGGTTTTTGTATGCATTTGGGGGGGGGAGGTTGTATATATTTGGGGGGTGGGGATTTTTTTTGTATGTATTTGGGGTGGGAAGTTTTTTGGTATATATCTTGTTGGGGGAATTGTGTGAGGGGGGAGGGAATTAGTGAGCGTGAGGTAATTGACTTGACGGAGGGAGAGGAGAGAGGGGATGAGTGAGGAAAAGGGAGTACGAGTGAGACGCAGTGGAAAGAAATACATGCGAGGCAGGAGAGTGAGAGGGGAACCACCTGATGAAAGGTCCATATGGGACCTGAAATGTTGTCTTTCCACTGTTCTTGGCTGTCACATTACAGTAAATGGAGAATTGCATTGTGAACTTGTGAGTAGAGCTCTACTTTGTATCTCTGTCTTAGGGGAGACCTGCACTTTGAAAAAACAATAATATCAGGAAATGCGAGGGGGAGAGAAGAGGAATGGCAGCTTCCTGGGGCTCACTATGCTCTGACCAGCAGTTACACTCACCCTCTTCTTTCATGCAAAGACGAAATGAAAACATCCAGAATGCACGTGCACGAAGCATGTGAAAAGACAATCTCTAGGAGAGCAGTAGGGGAGACAAGGCAGGTGACGACCAGAGCTGCATGAACTACTTTAACTTGCAGGGCTGACCATCAAGTAAACGGGCCGAGACTAAAAACAAGTGGCAGGCAGAGAGCGACAATCCAAAACCCCAAGGGGCCAGGGAAGGGTTGTTGCTGATGGCAACAGGTTACTTTGCAACAGCAGGATCAGGAAACACGAGCTAAACACAGAGACAGAGATAGTACGGCAGCGAAGTGCATTAGCCAAATATTGTGCCCTAAGTCAGCGGTGCGCAAAGGGGGGCCGCGCCCACCAGGGGGGGTGCTGGATTTGTTGGGGGGGGGGGGGCACGGGCAGTTGCAGAGGCCCCCCACTCTTCTCCAAGACATTTAAATTAAATGCCGGGGGATCGCGGGAGGCCTCTGCAACTCACTTACCAGGATTCTGCAGAGCTGGTAAGATGTGTTGCTATGGCAACGCGCCTTCAAATGACACCGCGGTGTCATGCGGAGTGACATCACACGTCTGTCTCCATGGCAAACAGAGCCACGTGACGTCACACCACGTGAACCGTGACGTCATTTGATGCCGCCAAACAAGGTGAGGGGGGCGGGAAAGTGAGAGGGAGCAGGCAGGGGGGCGCAGCTCCAAAAGTTTGCGCTCCCCTGCTGTAAGTAATGAGAAGATAGCTGCAAAAGGAAAGGGAGGGCAGTAGGGCAATGGTGGGAGAGAATGTGGGGGGGGGCCGTGAGTGCAATAAATTTTAAATACGTGAATTCACGCAATTAAATTCGCCACAATTAAATTCCGAACCAAAACCTGAAACATGTACAGTATAGAGGCAAAACCGAAGCCTAAATACAATGGCCAGTGATCGGCTCTAATTTAAGTGGCTATATGCGGGTATACAGTAGTCAACAGTTTGGGATCATTTGACACAACTAGTTTGCTCACTTTACTATAAAACCACAGACACTCTCCAAACTAAGTATTTTTTTTTATATCTTTTATTAATTATTTTTTCTGTCCAATTTCTGCTGGAAGAATGTTCCACACACCTACAATTTTTCTGTCAATAAGTACTTTCTCACATTTCCCACGAGTCTACCTTCTTCCATCATAATAGCATGACCCCTTATTTTGGTGTTACTTTTACTGTGAAAGATGCGTTCTGCCGGTGCCTTATTAATACCCTTGAGTATTTTGAAGCTCTGGTCTCCTGAGTTCGGGCAAAATATTTTGCTCGTCTCTACTTATGAGTTGCACTGTATAGAAATATTGTTAGAGCATGACACCTTGCTATGGCACAGCTATTAGGGAAGAAATTATCTGAAATGGCACAAACTACTTATATAAATGCTGAATTAAAGGAGGCTATGCATCAAGCTGAGTCTATTAATGTCTTGAAGCTTGTCAATGATTTACTCTTGCATTCATTAGTGTCTGCTTCAAATGTAAGACACTTGTTTGTCACGTTTCAGACGTTCTAGATCAGGGGTGCTCCGGCCCCCTCCCCCCCAACAGGTCAGGTTTTAAGGATATCCCTGCTTCAGCACAGGTGGCTCAATCAGTCCCTGCTTCAGCACAGGTGGCTCAATCAGTCCCTGGTTCAGCACAAGTGGCTTAATCAAAGGCTCAACTCTGATTGAACCACTTGTGCTGAAGCTGGGATATCTGGAAAACCTGACCTGTTCGGGGGCTTGAGGTCTGGAGTTGAGCACTCCTGTTCTAGATGAGTTTCTAAGGCAGATAAGTTTATGGAAGTTCTGGTCTAATCAGTTGTTACATTGCTTTGAAAAAAGTAGTATCAGTATTCTTTGAAAATGTTCATGCAAATGGGGGTGTACAGTATGTATCAAAGCAAAGTGGTGCAATTCTGGGGCAAATTTTTTGCTTTGATGACGTAGTGCTAAATTGGGCCCCACTTTTTCCTTGCAGGTGGTAACTCCGTACACCATACAGTAGTACCATCACATTTTAATATGTACATCTATATTTGCTGTATGCACAAGGAGAACACAGGAAAAGAATCCCAAAGAGATGCACTCACTAGAAAAGAACTCAAAAATAAATAAATTTTATTGATATCAAGACAAATTCTGTTTTAAAACCTAACTCAAAGGCGCATGTTAATCACAGCTATTAGCGGAGCACTAGCTATCAACCTATTTCTGGATAGGAGCACCAAAGTAGGTGATCCGGATAAAGAACTGGGTGATGTAGTGGACAAAGTGGTATAGATCTGTATCTGCTCAAGTGAACACAATCTCATCCACAGATGTTACCAGCCAGAGCAAGGAGATAAAGGGGTAGGTCCACAGCATCAAGGTAATTGCTAATGTTCTATTGGTCCTACTCAAGGGGTGTGTATTGAAGCACTTGGCCTTAACAATAATTTCTCCGTGGGTTTGCTGATAGTTGCAGCCACAGAGAAGCTCATTAACTCTTGCCTATTGCCCACAGGCACAGGGTTTGCTGTAAGCTGACACACAACGAGTCAAGATAAGCTTTCTAGTGAATGGTATCACTGACCATAAAGTCACAGCAGCTGAGGAAGTGTGAATAGAGACCCTTCATACCCCGGGACACAGTGAGCTAAGAGTTTTAGCCGGGTGCCTGCAATGCCAAATCACCACAGGAAACCTCCAACCTGTAAGGTAGGTGTTTTAACTCTCCCTAGCTAGTGGGATCCACAGTTGGCCTACACCTTATTTAATCTAGGTAGAAGGTGCTCCACACTGTGTAACAAGACACTTGGGGTGGTGTGAACCGACCCCTCGCACCCCAGAACTCAATAGGTAAAGAGTTTAGCCGTGTACCTGATAATGCGAATTTGCTACAGGAATCCTTTCATGCGCCTTTGAGTTAGGTTTTAAAACAGAATTTGTCTTGATATCAATAAAATGTATTTATTTTTGAGTTCTTTTCTAGTGAGTGCATCTCTTTGGGATTCTTTTCCTGTTTTCTCCTATATACCCTTACCCGATAGCACCACTCCAGTCTCTCTTGTATGCTATTGACTGAGCGGGGTTTCTCCCACCTCTATCCCCCTTCCCCTAGTTATCATGCTGTATGCACAAAACATGAATTTAAACGGCAGCTTTAGGTACAGAAATGGGTACCTCCCAGGACAAATATTAGTTAAGATTATGATTTAATTTTAATTATTCCAATTTTAGCTGCTTCATATAATTCCTCATATTTCTTTCTTATAACCACTTGCAAAATCCCTTACTGATGCAAACAGGAAAATATTTATGTATATCTTTATTTATATAGCGCTTATAGCTGTACTCGGCGCCTTGCAAAAGAGACAATACAGAACAGGGAATAAGATCAGACAATAAGAAAGGAAACCCCTGCCCGGAGAGCTTACAATCTAAATATTTTAATACAAGGGAGCTACTAGTAAAGGGATACAAACTTTCAAACAAGAGAGGCTGCAAAGTGTGATTATTTATTGGTAACATCCAGTACATAACAGAATGTGCTTTGGGATTACACAGTGGTCCTTATTAAATATGCTGCGCTTCCCCTTGCCTAGGAATAATTCCTGAGCAAGTGGAAAATGGCAATGGCTTCACGGCATATTGAAGAGGGGTACGGGGTGGGCATTGGCTAAAACACTTTTGGCCCATATTTACTAAGCAGTGCTTTTCCACAAGACGCTTTGCTGTGGTGGAAGATACGTTGTGGTCCATTGACGTGAATGGACTGTTGGGTGTCTTCCAGTACTGGAAGATGCCTAATGACACCACTATGTGACGTTCCAGGGCTTAACGCTCATACTGTAACCACTCCACTGTAATATTGTTACATTTCTTGGGTATATAACTGTAGATAGAACTTCTCCATCTACAGAATAAAGGAAGAAGATTCCCCACAATGAGGTTGAACAGCCACCAGACCCTTGGCTTGGGCGCCAGGCCCTAGACTCCCCCCCTTGTCCTCACCTTCTCTAGTGACACTTAGGCCTGGGGCATAGTAGGGTGAGCAGCGCTGAACCGCGCTGAGCCACGCTGAGGGGAAACATTATCCCTTTCAGGGCGGCTTTAGACGGCGCTTCCGCAGGCGTGCGGAGGCGTGTGGAAATGCAGGAGACAGGCAAATTTGAAATTTGCCGCTCATGCAAGCGCAGGGCCGGTCACGTGACTGCCAGAAGCCAGTGGCAGTCCGTGACGTCGGCGCCGTGGTGCCCTAGCCCCGCCTCCCCGCCCGCCCGCCTCCCACGCTGCACACAAGCGCGCTCGCTGACACTCATGCAGGGACAAGGAAACATCTCCTGCGTGAGCAGGTGAGCATGAGCGTCAGCGCTGCCCAGCGCTGATCAACCTACTATGTCCCAGGCCTTAGGAGTGGGAACTGTGCTTTTCTTCTGTTTGTTCAACAATAAAGAGTTGTCGAAGAGCCCAGAGTTTCTTTTGAGCCTTCGCCTGTAGTCTCCCAGGTCTCTAATCATCAAAACTGCTTTATAAATATGGACTTTCATCCCTGTCAGCACCTCTAAATGATGTTTTTATACAGCAAAATGAGTAATATTTCCATACCTGACTATTGTAACTAACCCTCTGTTCATTTGTAGTGAACACGGACCATTTACTAAACTCAGTTATAGAAATGCAAGCTGCTCCCAGATTCCTGAAACGATAGACTAGCATAGAACATCAATCCCGGAGTATCCTGCTAAATGTGGTATAGTTGATAAACCTATAAGAAAACATGTTCAAATTACTCATGTACTGTCAATTTAACTGCAAAGCCCCCATTTTTCATGTCTTTAGACAAAGACACAGTCTCAGTCTCTGTCTTTATCCTTCTCTCTCTCATTCATTACAGGAGGTACTTCAGGATACACTCGAATCAGACAATGGCTGCAGAGTATATGGAATATGGCCCCTAGTAAGAAGTGGGAAATGCACAGTTAATGATGGAAGCTTGTGCATCCTGAATTATGTCATCCTACTTTTCACTATACTCAATGTGGGGGGTTTATCTCCATTGACTTTTCTTGCAGCCCTTTTCTCTGCCCCGTACCGTATGTATTACTCTCTTTATCTCTGCTGTGCCTCTCCTTCCCTCTCTGTCTCTCTATGTTTTCATCAGTCTTTTATATCGTTCTCTCTTGTTAGTTTAATCCACTCATAAACTATAACAGTCAGATAAGCGCGGAAGATTGTGGTTTATTCTTCGATAGATCAGTAAACTCTGTCTCTCTTAGAAATGCCAGCAGATCTTCCTGGCCATAAAGCAGCAGTCTCACTCATTCTGAAAATGCAATTATTTTTACAGATTATATGAAGTTCTTTATCTTCAATCTTTCATATGCTTCACTGTAAAAATCCTGCATTTCTTAGATATTTGTGTGAGTTTTCTCTACTCCGCTTTGGATTTCCACTGTTATCAATGCAACTTTCTATCCTCAATGTGCCCGTGATGAAAGGAATAAAGATGGCATGTTCCCATGTATATGCCATTGTATACAGTACATAAAAAGATGTAGTTAAAAACTCCAGGAGGGGTCTATTTACTAATGTCTCCTGGCTGAAAAATCAGTGCACAAAACAGCACCATATTTATCAAAGACAGGCAATAACAGGAGTTTTTCCTGGGATAAATTGGGTGCATTTATTTTACAATAGCTTTGCTCCAGTTTAGAAGAATTAGCTGGTCCAGCATGGGGTTGTTGCCTCCATATGGGCTGGGGGTTGGCACAATGTGGTAATTATATCAGGCGCTCCCCCACCTCCCGAGTTAATCAAATGACCGTGAGGCTGTCTGGCGTCGGTCTGACTACGTGCAGGAGGCCCAGGTAATCTGAAGTGCTCTCCCTGCCTCCACCCGCAGCCAAGGGCGCCACGGGTGGGGCTAGCTCTTCCCTCACCCCCTAAGCAGGGTGAGAGGCATGGATCCACCTCCGAACTACTAGGCCCTACTCCTCAGGAACCTAGCTACACTCTCTCTCTTACTATCTGACTGTCCAGCCAGACACTCCAACCTTCCATCTGACCTCCTGAACACTCACTCCTCTCTCAACTCAGGGAGTAGACCGACTGTCTCCTCTCGCAACTCAGGGGGTAGACAGACTGACTCCTCTCGCAACTCAGGGGGTAGACAGACTGACTCCTCTCGCAACTCAGGGGTAGACAGACTGACTCCTCTCGCAACTCAGGGGGTAGACAGACTGCCTCCAGAGCACACAGGAACCGCTACTAAGTTTGGTCAGCCCCGCCCCTCATGACATCAACAAGACCTCCCCTCTGCACAGGCCGGCAGCAGAGACAGGCTTGTATTAATCAAGCAGGCAGGGCTTTGCAAGGGGGAAAACCCATGATTACTACTGGGGCTTACCACAGAAAACCCATGGTTACTGCCTTTAACAGGGCTTACCACAGTAGTAGGAAGATTTAGTAGCCCGTGCTGTTTACAGGGGGCTACACTTGTAAGCGGGCAATATGGACCCCAAAGACTTTGGGAATTAACTCATTTAGAGTAGGTACAGTGACTTCAGCAGAAGATGAAAGGTTGCCAGTGGGGCAGATGAAAAAAATTGTAGATTTGGAAATCTAATTCCTACAGAACGAACATAACATCAAGACAGGAAAGTGTGGAAGTTGAATGGGAGCGCAACTCGTTCAGTGGTGGATATGTGGAATAAAAATACATACTGTATAATAGTGCAACCCATTCTCTATAGATGTATCTCCAAATTCAGTAGACTTCTATAAATTCAGAACTCACATTTTATCTGAAATCAACGAGCATGTAACCCAAACTCAGGTGGGTAATGGATACTGAAGTATATTCATGTAGATCCTCTCTCTCTGTATCTTGGGGTTCTTGGGGGTACTTAGATGTCGAGAATGACGAGATTGCAGCCGTATATATATGGGAAAACTGAATGCCAGACATAGTGTGTACCGTATAAAATAACAATTTTTAATCAATAAAAAACCATATAGGTGTATGCTTACATCAATAAAACGTATACTGAGCACATAAGAAAAGTGAACTCTGTGTCCCAGTTCTCACCCCCTCTGCTCGAGTCTCCTGTCGCGTCTCTTCCAGTTTGCCGGCGTTTTGTTTCCGGTGTCGCGGCGCGGGTGAATTCACGAATGAAGGGGATCTCAAGTGCAGACCAGTGTAGGTGAGTGGCGTCAGCAGGGTGCTTCCGACTCAACGCGTTTCGCTGTTGTCGCTTCGTCAGGATCTATCTAGACTCCTTTCAAGGGTTTTGAGCAGCATTTTTTCATATTTCACTTATTTGCACTTTATTTGCACAATATTGTATATTTATTATTTTTCACCATCACTGTCTAAGTCACATTATACCTATCACTTTAATTACCTCCTTGGAGCGCTGTTAGAGGTTTTTTCTCACATCTAGACAGGAAAGCAGATAAGAAATGTTGTTCTATTTTTAACACTATTTTGTCTCTTCAGTTAACAAATGCATTAAGACTCTTGAACTTGTTTCGTAGGCCATTAATTTATACATTGGGCCCACAGGCGGGCACAAGACATACTGTGCGGTCTGCAACTAGACATACCACAAGAAAGGATGAACATGCGTTGACTGGGGCAGAGAGATACAGTATGTGTTGTGACACCCTATTGCCAATGCTAGTGTAACCCGTATTCCCCCCCCCCTAGACTCATCTGACATATCTAGTGAGTGTGAGGGCGGATTACATGTACTGGGTGGTGCATACCTGCGTGGAACAGGAAAGCCTGAGTCTCCCGCGGTGGTGTGGGGGATCACAGGACCAGGCTTCTGGGGTAGTAGCCTCCATGCTTTAGTGGTGGTGCAGCGCCTCCATTCTCTATATATCCCCAGGGATGTGGGGTAGGACCCTTATAGAGAAGAACCCTGGTCCCAGGGTGAATGCTCCAAATCACACACAGTCTTTTGTAAAACAGCAGCAGCTCTCTTTATTGTACTCACAGATCAGTGACAGCACACAGCAGTAATACAGGTACAGGTATTTTCCCTCCTTCTCCTTTCCCTCCAGACGTACACCCGCTGGAGGGGCTGTCTGGATCTCTCTATATCCCTGCCACCACCCCAAGCCGCAGGCGCTCAGGGTGGGGCTAGTTCTTCCCTCACCCCCTAAGCAGGGTGAGAGGCACTGGTCCACCTCTTGCTAACTAGGCCCTACTCCTCTGGAACTAGCTAGCTCACACAGTCTGACTGTCCAGTCAGACACTCCAACACTAACTGCCTGCACACAGACAGGAACTGCAACTAAGTTTAGTCAGCCCCACCCCTCATGATTTCAGCAGCACCTCCTCTCTGTCTTATGCCTTCCACAGAGTCAGGGGCCTGCATCTATCATTCAGGGCAGGGCTTGAAGGGGGGAAAACCCATGATTACTACTGGTGCCTGCCTCTAACAGGACTTACCACAGTAGGAGGAAGATAGGTATAGCCTGTGCTGTTTACAGGGGGCTTCACTAGCAAAAGCTCTAGCAAGCTACAAAATAAAAACAGCCATAGTTTTTACACACCTGAGCGGAAATGACCTAGGGGGAAGTAAATTGGTGGAACTAATGTCCCAAATTCAAGCGGCCTGCGCCAGACTAAAAGAAAAATAATTTAACAGAGCCACCAGTAAGTTCGTCCTCTCCTGCGGCAGCAAAGTGCTGAAGCATTTAGAAATAGATGCATTGAGGCGACTGACACCGAGGGGACTGGGTACACCCGTCGTACAAGGGCTTCAACATATTTATACTCATTAGTCAAAAGGCTTTACAAGTGTTAACCTTTTAGAAGATGGTACCACACATTTCGTTGGGTGTTCAGCCCCATTTAAGAGGGCTTAATGGACCCTACAGGTGGCAGAACTGCCACACCAGCCATATTAAGGTAGCACGGGAAATACAGTTGGGCTTGTGGTTAGTTCCAAGAAGAGATTGGTAGGCTGAAG
This sequence comes from Ascaphus truei, assembly GCF_040206685.1. NCBI lineage: Eukaryota > Metazoa > Chordata > Amphibia > Anura > Ascaphidae > Ascaphus > Ascaphus truei. The sequence goes on from NC_134488.1 coordinate 10,914,486, forward strand.
GTGCCAACTCTATAGTCGGGCACGCTCTGCCCGAATCGCAAGATGGAAAATTCTGGGTGCCAGCTGTGCAGTTGGGCCTAAGCAGCCATATGGTGATGGTTAGTGAAGCATGCTACTGTAGGTGAGGCAGGGGAGGGAGCTCAGCTGAGGGAATGGCTGGGACAAAGGTTGGTTCAGAACTTATGGGTGTTCTGAATTCTTATTTTAATTGGCAGTTTATGTGGGAAATTGTTTGTGATTGTTAAATAAAGCTGTAACCTTTTTTAACTTCCATTTAAACCCTGAGTTTGTCTTAATTATTTGAACTATGTAGGATGGAACCAGGGATCAGCCTTTATGCAGCCAGGACACTTTAGTAAATAACTTACTTAGGCACCGATCCACAAGAGTGCTAAGCTTTATCACACCTTTATTCCCATGAATATAGGAGTATACCTTATCTTTTAGTGCTCAATTCCACCCCCCCCCCCCCCCTCCCTGGTCAGGTTTTCAGGTTTTCAGGTTTTCAGGTTATCCTAGAACAGCACAAGTGGTTCAATCAGAGGCTCAGTCAAAGATTGAGCCACCTGGGTTGAAGCAGGGACTGATTGAGCCACCTGTGCTGAATCATGGATTTCTTGAAAACCTGACCTGTTGGTGGGCTTGAGGTCTGGAGTTGAGCACCCCTGAGCTAGTGGTTGAGTAAACATTTGATTGACACGCACGCCCCCAGAGGCTCCGATGGAAAGACATTTTTTTCTTAAAGAAACAAAAAAACTTAAATGTTTGCTTTAAGACTGATTATATTTGTCTAAGGCATGTAATTACATTGTTAAGTTGTTTACCAAGGTAGGTTTTTTTTTTTCAAATTACCAGGGATTGCACCATTAAGAAGTATGTCATATGTAGTATCATCACCCATTAACTACTGGCTAATTATATAATCATTATTAAACAAACATGTAAAGGGAGTTGTATGGATAAATGATTGTGTTTTATTGTTTGGATAACTTGGAAAGTGCAATTGCTGCTTTTTACAGGTGGGTTTTTGCTCAACTCATAAATAAGCTTTATCTTAATCCTATATTTGCACCAAATAGGTCCCGTGTGTTTCAGAAAAACATTTCTTCCATCTGCTCTGCTTTTCACAACACTATTTTTCAATCGCCTCTTATTTTAGAAGTAGATTAGGACATCACTGACTCCTATAGGAACAATACATCAAGAGCTGTCACTGATTCTGTCATTGAATACCAACTCAGCCCCTTTTAAATAAGCTGCTGAGCAGGCAGCTCTACGGATGGTCATCTGAAGCACTTAGCTCTGACCCACAATGCTTAAGGAACTCAGTAGGGATCTACAGTTGCAAATTGGCAATATAAACAGACTCGTCCTCTCAGGGCTTTCTCATTGATACAGTATGAGAGAAGTAGTATATGTTGAATACATTGATAGGACGTTGACCCATGCAAGGTTGCAGAGATTGTTTCACATTTTTCCCAGTTGCCCAGGTTTGGATGGTTTTTTCACAAAATTAGGGTTTGGTTTCAGCAAATTGTTCTGCCAAGTTTATTGAATTTTATTCCTTTCTTTTAATACAACGGAGTCATATTCTACAGAAATAAAACATCTCAACTTGTCTGATTATTATTTCAATTGAAAATATGTTCTGATAAGATATCATGGGGTCTATTACCATAGACTCCTGACTGCAAAACTTGTGCGAAAATGGTTCACCACATGTATGTATGTATGTATATCTTTATTTATATAGAACCATCTATGTACATACTGTAGCGCTTCACAGAAGTAATACCTGTGACATAATGGGAATAAGCGCTTCTGACATAAGAGTAACATTTAGGAAAAGGGGTCCTTGCCCCGAAGTGCTTACAGTCTAAGTAGGAAGAACATACAGAGACAGTAAGAAGTGTTCTTGTAAGTGCGTCTGCAAGGGGACATGGTCATTGTATAAGGTGTAATAGTATCAGCCACGAAAGTACTCCTGTGCTTCGTTAAGGAGGTGGGTTTGAAGATGGGTCTTAAAGGTGGATAGAGAGGGTGCTGGTCAGCTATATTAAGGGGAAGGGCATTCCAGAGGTGTGAGGCAGTGACTGAGAATGTTTTAGGAGGAGAGAGGGCTTTAGATACAAACGGGGTAGACAGAAGGCATCCTTGAGCCGAACGCCAGATTCGGGATGGTACATAGCGAGAAATTAGGGCTGAGATGGAAGGATTTATGAAAAAAAAGAAAACCCGCATTACTGTAGTTTCAATTGGGAAGTTTTTGCTTGATTAATGGGGTGCAGTTGTCTTGAGGTGGGAGACTTTGACAAAGAATAATCCATGAGACTTGCTTTAATCAGCATTACGTTGAACTTTAACTACCTTCATTCAGCACTGCAGTTGTTTTTTTTAGCTTCAAACAGCCTACATGTTTTCCTCAGAAGGACGGGAGGCAGCAATAACCTGCATTTATGTTTGCATTAGAGTTCCCATTTAAGCAGGGTTCATTACCAATGATTATTATAAAGATACCTCATAAAATGGGCTTTTATTTGCCATTTAAACATGAAATGCCAGCAATAACCTGGATATTTATTAACCTGCTCTGTCTTGATCTGTGTTGTTTAATTAAAGTTTTAGCACATATTTAGACATGCTTTCCAGTCCGGCTAACCATGGATTATTGCTATTTTTCAGCACAGTTATTATTTACCCACTATAATGGTTTATCATCTGCTCTGATCTTTTTCATTTACCTTTTCACTTCTTGCAGTGTCGGCGGTTCCTGACGTGCATTACTCTGCGCAGAATTCACACCTGCTAATCCCCACTTTCCCGAGTGAGATTTGCATGTTCTAGAGCAGGGGTCCCCAAGATTTTCAGTACGAGCGACACACCGTAAATTCTACACATTTTCGCGGCCCAAAGAAGAAAAAAAAACTTTTGGTAATTTTTTTATATATTTTATAAATGAATGAATACGTTTTTAATTGGATCTTTTGGGGTTAATCAGCATGATATGATTCAGAACGAAAGAGAAATGTGACAATTACAAAGAAAGGATGCCGTGCTTACACTGGGAAATGATATATGAGCAAAAATATATTTCAAGTTGCTGCGGGCCCGGTAAAATCTTGTGGGGGGGCCTGATGTGGCCCCCGGGCCGTAGTTTGGAGACCCCTGTTCTAGACCGAGGGCGGCCAACTCCAGTCCTCAAGGGCCACCAACCGGTTAGGGTTTAAGGATATCCCTGCCTCAGCACAGGTGGCTCAGTCATTGAGTGAGCCACTGATTGAGTCATCTGTGCTGAAGCAGGGATATCCGGAAATCCTCACCCCGTTGGTGGCCCTTGAGGACTGGAGTTGGCCTCTCCTGTTCTAGACCATTACAGTAACATTTTAATTGAAAAACAAAAAGCAGTCAGAGAGTTAATTTATGCCTCTATGAGACCACAAGGGATAATAAGAAAGACTACCTTTCAATAAATACCTGTGGGCAAGCTCCACAAACCCGGCTACAAAAACCGCTTCTCGTTCAATAAAATGTATATTTGACTTCATTCATTGATTAGCACTGTACGCAAGAACAGAGGGAAACCCGTGGCGTTGTTCTCTCTTCACTTGCACGTCTCTAGTATGTCATTGAGGATAGATTCCAAAGGTGCAGTGATCAGCTTTGAAAAAAATCCCTTTAGTTTTTTTAGACGCCATTTACAAAAGAAAGGGCATCAATATTGCTCAAGAAAATAAAATATCTGTATTATTTGACAATAAAATATGCGATAAGGATGAGCATGTAAAAGTAAAGGCAATGTAAACACAATATGAAGATCAATATACTGGACAGTGCTATGCCGTAAGTCCTCTTACAACCCATACACGTAAATGAGATGCATGGTATCATAGCATAGCGCCACTTAGTGAACAGTGGCCTAAAGTACAGGGTTCTTTACAGTAAGGGCAGTTACAATGTGGAATTCATTACCCATGGAGACTGTGATGGCAGATACAATAGATATCTTCAAAAAAAAGGCTGAACATCTATTTAGAAAGGATAGGTATACAGGGATATACCAAATAAGTAAACATGGGAAGGATGTTCATCCAGGGAGTCATCTTTGAGTCAGGACGTAATTTATTTTCCCCTAATTAGATACAGTATCTTTGGATGATATGTCACTGGGGGGTTTTGTTTGCCTGGGTCAATATACTCTAAGTACGGATATAGGATAAAGTATCTGTCGTCTAAATTTAGCATACAGATGTGGCCTGTTTGTTTTCCCGGCTTTCCTCAATAAATGTGCAGACATCCCTCGTTTTGTTTGGAAGATATTATCAATATACATCCCATTTAACTCTCGGCAATTCTTTGTGTTGTTATTCACACCTGTATTTACTGTAACAGGCATATGTCAGACGTAATTAGGTTTTTTTGGGGTTGTATTGCTTCGTCTGTCCAGCAGAGGCAAAGGGAACATTTTTTACCTAAAGGGGGAGGGGAATAGCGCTACAATTTACAATTCCCATAACAGGTGCCTGTCTGCTGATGCTACAGTACAGCATCTTACAAGCACCCATTGTTATTTAGCCTTGAGCATTCTAAGCTGCTATTAATGCCATAATACCCAAAGATGAGACTGAAAATTAATTAACTCAAGTTGTAGCGGTTTTTGTTGCAGTATTCTTGTACAAAATTTAAAAAAATGTACGCATCTTATTTCACTTTGCTTTTCGGGCACACAGAGTTGGAGAAAGTTTATAGGAGAGAGAGACAGGGAGAGAGGGACAATGTTTGCAATATGTCAGGTGCTTGAAAACATCTAAAGACAGTTTTGCATATATTATCTTTTTAGCAATTAATGATCAAGCAATTAAGCCACTGTATCAGAAATATGATTATATAATTAGCAATTATAAATACTGCATATTCTGTATACAGCAATGCACCTGGCCATGGATGGAAGAAAACGGATCGATGTGTTTTGTCACGTGATTATTGCTTTGTTCGCACAATGCTATGCCCAGGGATGAAACAGGGTTATAGTCTTTGCTACCAGCATGTGCAGGTATGTTTGACCATGGACAAAGGAGAAGGATATGAGCGAGAAGCGGGACC